>NC_083763.1:11869967-12099967 GCF_963514075.1 Conger conger | reverse complement strand
TGGACAAGGTGTGGCGGAGAGAGAGAGAGAAAGAGTATCAGAGAGAGAGAGAGAGAGAGAGGGAGGGAGAGAGAGGTGGGATGGAGAGAGAGAGAGTGTAACAGAGAGGTGGGATGGAGAGAGAGGGAGGGAGAGAAAAGGGCAAGAGAGCGGGGGAGGATGGAGAGAGAGAGGTAGGATGGATGAAGAAAGAGTGAGAGGGAGAGAGAGAGGGATTGAGAGATGGGGGAGAGAGAGAGGGAGGGAGAAAGAAAGGGAAAGAGGGGGAGAAGTGGGCAAGAGAGAGAAAGGGGGGTAGAGAGAGAGAGGAATGAGAGAGGGAGGGAGAAAGAGAGGGGGAGGGAGAGAGAGGGAGATGAAGAGGGGGACGAAGACATTATTAGGTTAGAGTGTGAAAAAGAAGGACACTGAAAGAGGGAGGGAGGGGGAGAGCCAAAGAGAGAGAGAGTGATTATACAGTTTGTGCCAGGTAGCCTACCGACTGCAGTGTGAGAATATCGCTGTGACCAGCTGCACCGGACACAGGAGAGAGTTGGATCACTACTGTGAGGCTGAGAGGCAGAGGAGGGTGTGTGTGCACGTGTGTGAGCGTGTGTGTGTGTGTGTGTGTGTGTGCGGACGTCTTACTGTCACAGTTTCCTTGCAAGGTGAGGTCATTTCCTTCTGATTCTGCCTGAAGTCTTAACTCTTGAGTGTGACTGTTGTATGACTGTGGGCCTGGTCTGACCTTCTCCCTCCGTCCCTGTGAGTTTGGCTGGAGACGGGTGTGGGGGATTCACTCTGCATGCAAGACTCGGGCTCATTGATCCATCTGCTGTGTGACTGGGTGTAGGTAGAGTTGAGGGACGTTTCTTTGTTTCGTCTGAGTTCAGCCTCTGCAGGTCCTTATGGGTGTGGTGGCTGTGTCTTTTTGTGAATGTCTGTGGTGTGTCTGTGTCTGTGATTCAGGCTGGGTCTGTGGTGCCTGTGTGTGTCAGTAACTCAGTCAGTGATTCTGGTTGGGGCTGTGGTGTCTGTATGTGTCAGTAACTCAGTCAGGGATTCACGTTGGGTCTATAGTGCCTGTGGGTTTCTGTAACTCAGTCAGTGATTCAGGTTGGATCTGTGGTGTCTGTATGTGTCAGTAACTCAGTCAGTGATTCAGGTTGGGTCTGTGGTACCTGTGTGTGTCTGTAACTCAGTCAGTGATTCAGGTTTGGTCTGTGGTGCGTGTGTGTCAGTAACTCAGTCAGTGATTCAGGTTTGGTCTGTGGTGCGTGTGTGTCAGTAACTCAGTCAGTGATTCTGGTTGGGTCTGTGGTGCCTGTGTGTGTCTGTAACTCAGTCAGTGATTCTGGTTGGGTCTGTGGTGCCAGCGTGTGTCAGTAACTCGGTCAGTGATTCTGGTTGGGTCTGTGGTGCCAGCGTGTGTCAGTAACTTGGTCAGTGATTCAGGTCACAGTGTGGTGTCTACAATAATTCAGAGCAGTGGAACTCCTGAGTGTGTGTGTGTCTGTGGGTCAGTACAGCAGCAGGGTGTGTGTGTGTGTGTAACGCCCTGTGTGTCAGTGCAGCAGCGGGGTGTGTCTGTGTGCGGGTGTGTGTCTGCGGGTCAGTGTAGCAGCAGGGTGTGTGTCTGTGTGCGGGTGTGTGTCTGCGGGTCAGTGTAGCAGCAGGGTGTGTGTCTGTGTGCGGGTGTGTGTCTGCGGGTCAGTGTAGCAGCAGGGTGTGTGTCTGTGTGCGGGTGTGTGTCTGCGGGTCAGTGTAGCAGCAGGGTGTGTGTCTGCAGGTCAGTGTAGCAGCAGGGTGTGTGTCTGTGGGTCAGTGCAGCGGTGTGTGTGTGTGAGTATAAGTGTGTGTAACAGTGTGTGTCAGTGCAACAGCAGTGTGTCAGTGTGCATCTGTGGGTCAGTGTAGCAGGACACTGTCTGTCTGTGGGTCAGTGCTGTGGTGGTGTGTGTGTGTGTCTGTGGGTCAGTGTAGCAGCAGGGTGTGTGTGTTTTGTGTGTGTGTGTAACAGCGTGTAAGTCAGTGCAGCAGTAGGGTGTGTGTCCTGCTCTCTCAGCTCTATGGATCCTCAGCTTCTGTTGAACCTGATGAAGCGCTTCTGTCCCTGTCTCAACGCGTTTCCGGTACGTACCTCCCGGCCTGCGGGGGTCACTGCTGCGCCGCACGCACACCACAGAGGAAGAAACCCCACAGGAACTGACAGTGCTTCAGTCGACCTTTGACCTTTCACATCTGGCATTAGAATCTGAGAGGGGAAAAATTATTTGCTTTGACATTATCCCATCATATTGTCCCTCGTTTAACATTTGAATTTACTAGAAATTGCGGTATTTCTATGGTGCTCTTATCACCTGACAAGTCTTGCAAGTGAAAGATACGCGAAAGAGGCAAGACTCCCCAAAAAAGGTGTCTCAAACCAAATAAAGCGTGGTTTCAAAACATTATTTTCAAAAGTATATTTTAAAAAAAGAGACGCGAGAGAGATGTTTGTCTAGTTATCCTTCTTCATAGTGATCTTTAAAAAAAAAAAATTCAGCCACTGCTTTTGATGGTGCTACTGATTCTCCATTTAGTTTACCTTCAACTTCTAAGTACTTCCGCGAAGGATGCGCTCATGTTTTCTCGCTCAAAAAAAGTTTGCCTCCTAACATTGACCTCTAGCTCTTAGAAGGAGCCTTTAACGGGTTGGAATTCCCCTAAAGACGCCAGGCCTCGATCGATATCCACTTCAGGCGAAGCACCAGGTGATAGGAAGTGAAAAAATAAGCGATCTGTCTCTCTTCGCCCCCCTCAGAGCCAGGACTGGAGCAAGAGTGACGAAAGGTTGCTGCAGGCGGTAGAGCAGAACGAACCGGACAAGGTCTCCGCCCTGCTGGTGAAGAAGGGCCTCTGCGCCTCCAAGCTCGACGGCGATGGAAAATCAGCGTACGTGAACATGAACGTACCCGTTTATACTCTGTCAAACAACCTTTTCGACTAAAATTACAGTGCCCCAAAACGTTTCGCGTTTATGATTGGGCGAAGGTCTGCGATGAGGGTTCTGTTGTGTCTATGGTAACGAGATGCCCAGCAGCTGATGTTTACATTTTTGAAAATATCCATGGCTGATCCAAATAGCCTACTGGCCGTCAGACGCTCAACACTGCCATCAGAGTTCGACTGTAACCACAACATAATTCTACAGGTGCAGGACGCTGAGAGACGGTTGAAAATGCCTCATTTTGTCATACGATATTTGTTTATACCGAGGGGTGGGTGGCACTGATGGCAAGGAGGTCCTGGGTTTGAATCCCGGTTGGCCGGGGCCTCTCTGTGTGGCGTTTGCATGTGTGGAGTTTGCATGTTCTCCCTGTGTCTGCGTGGGTTTCCTCCCACAGTCCAAAGACATGCAGGTTAGACTGATTGGAGAGTCTAAATTGCCTGTAGGTATGAGTATAAACATTGAATTAAATCAGCATTGTATTTTTTAACCTTACCTAACCTAAGTCCGACACAAAGTACTAAGCCAGGAGGAGTTATAGTTATTGGAGTTATAGTTATTGACTACTCCAGGGCGTGTTGGTTCCTGCAGTTAGACCCTCTCCTCTCTCTCTCTCCCAGGTTCCACATGTGTGCGACGCGTGGTCGCGTGGACTGCCTGGAGGCCATCTTGTCGCACGGGGTGGACCTCACCTCCACCGACGGCACAGGTCAGTGACACGCCTCCGAGACGCCTCGCCGTTCACACGCAGCGAGCAGCAGTGGTGTTATCCGGAGAGAGGCAGGCCATTACACCGGTGTCACCCGGCTGCCGGGCGTGGTGTGTGCTACAGCGTATATGATGATGATGAACAGGAAAGAGCACGTTCCACTTTATAGGGAAAACAGGGCAGTAAAACAGCGCCCTGTAGGACAGACAGGATTATGGACTCCACCATATTAATCCTCTTGGCGCTCGTTCTTTCATAGCTCTATAGCTTTATATAGGCTTATAGCTTCTTAATGATTGTTCTCTCTCATGTCCTCTCGCTCCCCCTCTCCCTCTCCCTCACTGTCTCTCTCTCCCCCCTCTCTCTCTCTTTCTCTCACACACACATTCTTGCCCCCGCTCTCCCTCCCTCTTTCCCTCCATCTCTCTTTCTCTCTCTCACTCTCTCCCTCTCTTTCTTTCTCTCTCACACACATTCTTGCCCCCACTCTACCTCCCTCTTTCCCTCCATCTCTCTTTGTCTCTCTTTCCCTCTCTCTCACTCTCTCCCTCTCTCACACACATTCTTGCCCCTGTTCTCCCTCCCTCTTTCCCTCCATCTCCCTTCTTCTCTCCCTCCCTCCCTCTCTCTTTCTCTTTCTCCCCTGTCCTCCCACAGGTTTCAATGCCCTTCACCTGGCGGCGAAGAACGGCCACTCTGAGTGTGTGAAAAGGCTGCTGCAGGTCTGTGATCATCACCCGGGCTACACGTACATACTGTACATCGCCGCGGTAACAGGGGAGTGATGTAGCAGTTTTGTGAGAGAGATGGAGAGCAGACTGGCTTGAAAGAGAAGGAGAAATGGAAGATATGCGGCAGGATAAGAGAGGAGGAAATATGTGTGTGGGATATATTCCTGGTCTAAATCACATTAACATATCTTGCCTTGGAGGCATGATCCTGCTGAGTAGGTACTCCGGAGTCTTTGTGCTGGGTAAGACATTTCTGCTTGTGGGCTCCACAGGAGAGTCTACCTGTAGATTCTACAGACAGCTTTGGAAGGACAGCCCTACATCACGCAGGTAAAACCAGCCTTTCATTACTAAAGCGAGACACACCCCAGTACAGCACATATACAGTATCTCCAGAGCCTTGGAGGCCTTTATGAAAACTGCAGTGACCCTTTTTAGCTATGAGGTCACAAATTAGAATGTTCTTGACTCAAGATTCTAATGCTTATGTAACAAAGGTAATTGAAAGCAGTGGAATTCTGGAACACTGACTTAGAATTTTCAGAAAACATCCAAATCGAATGTTCTTGACTGAATATTCTAAAGCTGATGTAACAATTGATACTGGTTCTAGAACCCTCACATTATAAAGATGACTCTTCAAAGGGTTAAAACCTCAGGGCTGTTCTCTCTCTGTTTCCCCGCCGTGTGCTCAGCTGTAAGCGGGTGTCTCTGCAGCACGGAGACACTATGGGATTTCAAGGCCTGCCTGGATGCCCAGGATGGGGTGAGTTAGTGCACTGTAGCAGCACAGAAAAGGGGACTGTGCCTACCTGTGATTAGGTCTGCCCGACGTCTGGTTATAGACAGGAATGTGCGGTTTTCAAATTATTTGTACAGGTCTGGTTTGTGGTCTGAGTAAATAGAAGGACTTAACCGGTATTGACACAAACACCGCCCCCCCCACACCCCTGCCCCATTTGGTCTGATGTGCGTTCTGAGGGGACCACCCCCCCAAGCCCCCCTACCCCCGACAGTTTCCGATGTCGTTTATGTTTTTGCTTACGTTTATACTTACGTTTATGCTTACGTTTACGCTAATGCTTCCAGCTGTGCATGTCTGGATTTAGCAACTGCTAAATGTGGCAACCCTACTGGGCTCCACCCAATCACAGCTCACAGCACACAGAGGTGTGCCACAGCAGGTAGTCAAACAGAGGGGAATGCAGTATAGTGTACAGATCTGGGTCAGTCACGCTATTCCAGACCCAAACCCATCAAATGCCAGTAAAATTCTTACAGATTACCAAACCGCAAATCTATTTCTTACCGATATTCAGAACCAAATTGTTATTTTCATAGAAGGAGAGACAAAGCGCTTGGTGGGAATGCAGTAATGAGGTCACCGTCTCTGTACGTTCAGCGAAATGGGAAATATGCAGAAATATTCACGCCTCCCTTCCGCAGTCATGTGGAAATGAATGCAGTGTTAAAAACGCTGCACACAGATGTGAAGCAATTCTGCTGTTACATTTCATTGGGACCCAGCCAAGACTGTGTACCTAAAAGATATGTATATGTTGCACTGTTTTTTCATTTATGGCGTGTGGAAAAAACAATGAGGGTGCGGTATTGATTTTTGTATGATTTTGAAAGATTGATAGCAACACCCACTGATAGATACTTGGCAGGCTGTTTTGTTTTAAGTGGTATTTCACCTAAAAGCATTCATCACTATCATCAGTATCCCATAATGCATTATCCATTGTCGGAGCCACTGACTAATTGGGTAGCTTTGAGATTCACAACCTGCACTGCCTCTGACACAAATTAGAGTAAAAATCCTATAGGACCGTTCTCATTACCATGTTTGTTCATGTACCTTGAGTGTTTTTTCATGTCAGCATATGTCTCAGGACATGTTTAATGGTTAATTGTACTTGATTACATTTTGCTCAGCTTCAAAGGGAATGTGTAGCGTGAAGGTAAACCCTGGAGATATCAGACCTTTTGTGTGAGTTCTGTGATTATTCATTTCAGTGTGGAGGTGCTGCTGATAATGAAGATAATGACGATGATTATGATGCTAATAATGAATATGATGATGGCAATGAAGATTATGATGAAGATGATGATGATGATGATGAGGAAGATGGTGTTGAGGATGATTATAGCACTCTTGATAAAGCGGGTGATGAGGATTAGGATGATGGTGATTATATTGTGGATGAAGATGATGATGATGATGATACTCTGGATAATGATGAAGATGATGATACTCTGGATGAAGATGATGATATTCTGGATGAAGATGATGATATTCTGGATGAAGATGATGATGATGATGATGATGATGATGATGATGATAATAATGACGGTGAGTATGATAATGATGACTCATCCCTGTCCCAGGACGGTTCCACCCCTCTCCTCCTGGCGGCCCAGATGAGTCGGGTCGAGCTGTGTGCCTTCCTGCTGGACCGAGGAGCGAACCCCAATCTACAGGACAGCCAGGGCAGGTACCTCACAGTGTCCTACTGCCCCGAATACCCCTCTGTCCCACACACCCCTCTGCCCCAAGTACCCCTCTGTCCCACACACCCCTCTGCCCCAAATACCCCTCTGTCCCACACACCCCTCTGCCCCAAATACCCCTCTGTCTCACACACCCCTCTGCCTCGCACAGCTTGTCTGGGGCTGACGGGGGTAGAATGCACAGAAATTTCAGTCTGTGTGTGTATGTGTGTGTGTGTGTGTGTGTGTGTGTGTGTGTGTGTGTGTGTGTATGTGTGTGTGTCTCGCAGGTCCGCCCTGATGCTGGCGTGTGAGAGTGACAACGTGGAGACGGTGGAGGTGTTGCTAAGGGGCGGGGCCGACGCCCACCTGACCGACTCCCTCGGACACAGCGCCGCCCACTACAGCGTCGCCACGGGCAACGAGCAGCTGACTCGGCTTCTGCAGGCCGCCGGCCTGGGTAATGTCAGCGAGGCTGTGCCTGGGTCCCAGAGAGAGGGTCCCCTTCTCTCTGTGACTGCAGTGTCAATGCTGTTTATGTGCACACCAATACTCCCATCTTACTCCGGTTTTGCCAGTACTCTGATTACTAAAATGGTCATGCACTCTCAGAAATAACCTACAAAGGAACAAATGCTTGTCGGTGGGGCAGTACCCTGTAGTTGCATGGAATTGTATCTTGCTTGGAAAAAGTAGTCATTTTTACCCAAAGAGAACATTACTGTACTTTCAGGGTACATTTGGGAAAGTTGATTCTTGAAGAAAATAAAATGGATCTCCACTGTGACTTTCATTAGAGTGTACCCCAGTTATGGAAATATTACTGAAATGGTCACGTGTACGCCTTTATCTGATTATCTTTATCGGTGTATGGTGATAATCGGCATATTCAAAACCCGAATAAGACAAGGATATTTGCCCTATCTTATTATTATTTTGGAGTAGACATCTTACTCCTGATTTCTCTTTCGGCTTTCTGAAACTACGCATATCAGGTGAAAGTCTAAGATCCCAGATGAAAACATGCACGGTTGCTGTGAACACTGTTTCTGTTGGGCATACGCTGAAAAGGCGGCTATTGGGGTGCTGGTATGCATGCGCACATAGCTGATGTGAAACCATGCTAATCGCTATCTGGCAGCGTTTAAACCAGCTTACGATGAGGGAGACTGACGCTATCGGCTCAGAATTGTAGCAGCAAACATGAACACAAAAACTGTCCACTGCTCAGGGAAGGGCACTGAAGAGTGAAGGAGAAAGGGAATTCTAGAGAGAGAAGATTAGAGAGAGAGAACGAAAGATGGAGTGAGATGGAGGGAGAGAGAGAATCCAGCAAAGACCACATAAAGCTAGAATTCAAAAGGTGTTTGCTTCAGCACAAATTAGTATTCATACTGATTTTTTTGATAAATGGGTCGTACATGGAATCTTTTGTAAATCTGTCTGTTAGTTTTTATTTATTGTGTATTTATTCAGTGTATGGAGACGAGTGAAGAACACATTTCTCGTTTATTTGCCTGATGTTTATGGACACAGCAGTAATGGCTTCAGCCTGTTGGGAAGGGAATAAAACTGCCACTGATCACCAGTGTGATATACATGCCCCACTGCCGCGATGACATAGTCTTCATTTAATACCGCGTGATACTGTCTGCTCTCTGGTACTGTCGCTGGTAATTAATATGTTATTTCCATAGTGAAAACAGAGTGGTGTGTGTGTGGTATTTGTGTATTGTATGTGTGTGTGGCTATGTGTGTGTGTGTGTGTGTGTGTGTGTGTGTGTGTGTGTGTGTGTGTGTGTGCGCACGTGTGTGCTTGTGTGTTTTTGTGTGTGTACGGGTGTGAGGTAAAGATCTTGCTGTTTTTTCTCTCCCCCATGCACTCTCAGCCATAGATGTTTCTGCCATGGAGGTAACTGTGATGAGTCAACAGTTTTCACCACAGATCAATCATACCTCATTATCACACATACCACATTATCACACATACCTCATTATCACACATACCTCATTATCACACATACCACATGATCGCACATACCACATTATCACACATACCTCATTATCACACATACCACATTATCACACATACCTCATTATCACACATACCACATTATCACACATACCACATGATCGCACATACCACATTATCACACATACCACATGATCACACATACCACATTATCACACATACCTCATTATGACACATGCCACATTATCACACATACCACATTATCACACATACCACATTATCACACATACCTCATTATCACACATACCACATTAGCACACATACCACATTATCACACATACCACATGATCGCACATACCTCATTATCACACATACCACATTATCACACATACCACATTATCACACATACCTCATTATCACACATACCACATGATCACACATACCTCATTATCACACATACCTCATTATCACACATACCACATTATCACACATACCTCATTATCACACATACCACATGATCACACATACCTCATTATCACACATACCACATTATCACACATACCTCATTATCACACATACCTCATTATCACACATTATACTTTCAGGTTAGACTCACAGTGTGTAAATATACAGCAGCCTCTGCTGGAAATGGCACCTGGAGGGCATCACTGTGAGGTGGAGAATCCAGGTTCAGAAAGTAAAAGTCCTCCCCAGTATTCTGTTCCAATCACCTGGATTTGCCAATTAGCACCATTCTCCAGCCAGGAGGTACAACTACATTCAGGTCCAGAATTATTGGCACCCTTGATAGATATGCTGAAAACTAAAAATACTGTTGTAAAATAGCGTGCTTTATTAATGATTCAAATGAATCAACAAAAGTCTTACATTTTTCAAATGACACATTTATTTCAAAATTATCGGCACCCCTGGTTTAATACTGTGTGTAACCACTTTTATGTTCTCGCCCCTGGACTTCCCACCTCCACCTGAATGTGTTTGTATCAGAATGCCCATACTGAGGTTGACACCATTTTGCCTGCCTGTACTTGCACCTTCCCATCACACATTTGCATCCCACCAGTATGTAAACTGTGGCCTCCCTTACACATTACTCACAACCTCAATTAAGGCACATTTCATCATCAAACAAATTCAGTGTGCACAAGAATGTATTTCAGTGATAAGAGAAGGCTAGTTTACCAGGGCTTGACAAAGCAGGGTTACCGAGTTAATAACTGCACTGAGTAATACTCCTAAATTGGACTGAAGTTAAAAAGAGTTCTGGGTTTTACTCAGCGCAGCTATCCAGCTAACTCCGTAATCCTGCTTTGTGAAACACCCCCCCAGGACTGCTTCGTGGCTGGTTCAGGATGCTGATCAGGTGTAATCCACATCATTCATTCATATTGGAACATGGCCTGGTAGTGCTTGCTTTGCTTTTGACCCCCAGATCCTCTGTAATCAGTTGTTGCTGTTCTCCTGCTGTTCTCCTGCTCTGTCCTGCTCTCTCCCTGCCCGATGCTGAGTCTGATGTGTGTGTGTCTGTCACCCCGACAGCCCCCTGCTCCACCTCCCCTTCCAGGGCCAGCCACGCCCCGCAAGAGGAAGGCCCCGCCTCCACCCGGGTCCCCTCCCCAGGTATGAATGGGTCAAGGGTCAAGGGTCAAATGAGAAGTCTGCCATTTTCTGTCCTATTCATACTGCAGAAGTTAAGTGAATATGTATCTGCTCTTAATTAAATAGTGTATATTGAAATGGACAATAGCATCAACATATTATCAACACTTGACATTGACTGTGTATTTCCACATACTGTATATTGTCAATGTAAAATGTTGACATGAAATATATTTGTCATAACATTTTCCCAAAAAGTCTGCATACGCATATTCCACTTTCGTGAGTGTACTGTGTGCTTCTTCAAACCCCCGAGATTCAAACCCCAATTAATTTGCCGTGAAACGTCTCGAATAGCTGCCTTTCAGCAACAAGTACATCCACAGCGCACTTATCTTATGCAAACAGAGTGGCACTGTTGTGCGATCAAAGTCAATCAGCGGAATTAGCGTAGCGAGAAGATAATTCTTCAAGAGGAAAATTGAAGCAGATGTGCTGTGTCTAATGGACTGTGCTCGGCTGAGTAATGAGGCTAATGGACAGATAATCCATGTAAATGTGCGATGTTACAGGGCTCCCCATCCAGCCTGGACCCCCGCGGGCCCCCAGCGCAGTCCCCAGAGACACAGCGCCCCCCTCAGGCCGGCATGGTGAGTGCCAGTCACAGCATGCAGCCATAGCACGCAATGCTGATATTACTGAGCATCTTTTTTTTTACAGAAGACTGTCACAAAATCACTTTACAGAGTAGCAGAAGCAGAGGAGAAGAAGAGTAAACACCAGACCTGAACTACCAGAATAGCAAGCATATGTTCTGTGACAAATTAAGTTCTACCCAATATCGTAGGGCACCCTTGGGCCTGGACCTGGGACAGAGTGTCCCAAACACCCACTGCCTATACTATGCTAGAAATGGGCTAGGATGCTAGCATACTATGCTAGAAATGGGATAGGATGCTAGAATACTATCCTAGAAATGGGCTAGGATTCTAGCATACGAAGCTAGAAATGGGCTAGGTTGCTAGCATACTATACTAGATACAGGCTAGAATGCTAGCATACTATGCTAGATATGGGCTAGGATGCTAGCATGCTATGCTAGATACGGGCTAGGATGCTAGCATACTATGCTAGAAAGGGCCACTATGCTAGACACTACACCCAGCTCAGGAAGCACTGACAATGGCCTGCTTGTTCGCTGGTCATCCTGTTAAGGCACTCTGCCAGAGAGTGGATGCTCCCCGCGGTCAGTAATCCAAATCACGACATTAGAATTACAGGGTTCTAGGCGACATTTTGTCAAAAATGACTGGTATACAAATAGATACTGTGTTTAGCGTTTGGTACATAAGAAATGTAATGCTCAATTTCTGTATAAATGGCAGAGAGAATCCTGCAACTCACAGGCCTCAGAATTGCACACAGGTCTCATGGCTTGTCATGGGAATTGAATGAATGACTGGTGAGTTGTGATTGGGCGCGGCCGCGTTGCGTCGCTGTTCTAACGTGTGACACCGTGTCGCCGTGTGTGAGAGACGGAGGACGAGGAGGTGTTCGAGGAGATCCGCAGGCTGAGGCTGGAGAGGGGACGTCTGCTCCAGAAGATCAAGGGCCTGGAGATGCAGCAGCACAGCGCCCACACTGCGCTGGAGGAGGTACTGCACCCTCCTCACATTATTATTGTATGTCTGTATTAAAATTATCATTCTTCAGGTTCAGAAATATATTTTAATGTAGTATTTCTACATACGTACTCCTCTCTTTATCTGACAGATTGACAACATGATTATTCTTAAATTATTATTGTTCATCACTTATTTTCTAGATGAAACTGTTCTGCTGAAACACAGCTTACTTTTTAAAGCCTTTAAGGTGTGAGGTCACAAATATGTGATTAGATTGTTCTTGGCTGAACATTCTAATAACGATCATTACCGGTAATGGAAAGTTCTAGAACACTGGCTTAGACTTCTGAAAACGTTCCCAAAAAAATCTGCTCTTCAAAGGGTTTTTTTTAAAACAGAACGGATGGATTGCTACCGAAGCCATTCAGCATTAGTACCTCGCCCGGGGGGTACAACAGCTGTACCCCAGCTGGGTTCTGAACCTGCAACCCCCCCCCATTTTGTGTCTCAGCCCCCCCCTTACCCTAAGCACTGCATGCAGATGATTTCACGCCTCACTCTGTGCGCGTGTGTGTGTGTGTGTGTGTGTGTGCGTGTCACAGTTGTGTGCCTTGCGGGAGCGTCTGGAGCAGGCGGAGACGGAGCGGGACGGACTGCGCTCGGAGGTGGAGGAGTACAGGGGTCTGCAGGGCGCGCTCAGCGACTCTGAGGTGACCGAGGACATGGACGACATGCTGGACTTCCCAGGTGAGCTCCACGTCTGCTCCTCCAGACATCGTTATTCTCTGAAATGGATTAGCAATGTTAGCTGCAACATTTAATAACAGGGCCCTGTTTCACAAAGCAGGATTACTGAGTTAGGTGGAAAAGTGCGTAGAGTAAAACCCTCCTGAATCTGGAACATTCCATGCGGAAATGATATATATGTACATACTGTATGTATGCCCCCATATTAAAACAAGAAATACCATATAACATATGTTAGATCATATGTAATCCTGCTTTGTGACATACCCCCCACCCCCCTCGGAACAGTGGGTCATAGGTGGAAATCAGTTATAGGTATATCTGGTACTGATACCTGGAACTACATTTCCCATGGATAGTTATCAATGTGCGGAATGGCTTGCTGGGAATTGGAGTCAGGTTTTTTCCCTAGACACCAGTACAATTTCTTCAGATTACCTTATGGGCAGTAATCTTATATGTATACACAGCATAATCCTGCTGGGTTTTGTAAAAGCTGGTAGCCAGTTAACCAGTTCAGACCAACTCCCAACTCAACAAGGTTTGACCAGCTCAAGCTATATTTTGAAACAGCTGGTAGCTGGTAATTTCAAGCCGGTCAGAGCTGGATATTACACCAGGGAGGGCTTTTATTATTTATGATTCAAGAACGTTTGGACGTTTTTAAGCTGCCTAATGAATTCTTAAGGGGTTGAATGTTTGGCTGTGTAATCTGTGCTAAGTGGTGCGCTGGAGGAGGTCTGTAGCTGTGAGACAGTGCAGTGCATTCTGGGTGTAAGGTGATCACCACAGTGCTCTCTCTCTCCCCCTCTCTCTCCGGTGGGTCTCAGGTGCTGAGAGACTCCTCTCCCGACAGTCGAGAAGCTCGGGGCTGGAGACGGTCTCCGCCCAGGAAGACGGCACTTCGCAGGGGGACCCCGAGTCGCTGTGTGTCTCTCGGAGCCAGGGGGACCCCGATTCTGTGGCCGAGCTGCAGAGGCAGGTGGAGGAGCTGACTGCAGCCAATGTGGACCTGGTGCTTAAAGTGCAGGTACAGATATACATACACGCATACACACACGTGCACACGTATACACACACGCGCGCGCATATGCACATGTGCGCTGGCACCCACACACACATGTATACACACACACAGCCAAGCATGGACATACACGCACACAGACACACAAAAACACAGACTGTATGTGCACACATCCACACACACACACACCCATGATACAAACACACGCATGCGCATACACAAACATGTCTATGTGCACGCACGCACACACACATACTGTAAGCACTCAAACACCCACGCGCAGATGCACACTCACTCACGCACACACAAGCAGATGCTCCCTCGCATTCTCTGTGAGAGCTCGCTGCACAGACTGTTGGCACACACAGGCCGCAACACAAGCTCAGCCCGCATAGACACATGCAGCTGTAGATCACTGCTGCAGATACGTTAAACCACAGTTGGCTGTGTCCCTCACGATCAGTCAACAGCCACCATGTTGTGAAGCCAGTCAGGGGACTTGCGTAACCGTGAGTAGCATTAGTCATTACCAAGTTTATGTTCCCCGGTGCAGTCGCTAGGTATAAATAGCGAGACGTTAGAGAGACCGAGGGCTGGCATTCTCCACTAAGTGGGTCACAGTCTGAGAAGGAAGCCGAGTTTAAATAGGGCAGAGTGATGCAGCCTTCGATGAAGGGCGAGCGGAGGAGTCCGGGGTTTTACGCACTGCAGATAACGGCGGGGCGTGCCGCGGCAGACCACGGGCTGACCGCAGGAGATCCGCCCGGCTCCAGGGAGAGGGACGGGAATGCCAGTGAGTCACAGGGAGCGCCGGCTGCCCGCCGGGAGCCGGAACGACTTTCGGAAAACTTCTGGAGTTAGCGCGCACCACTTGGCTACATTCAGAACTCTTGTTTCATTTATTTTCACTTATTAGTTTCATTTTACAGGGACAGCGCACATTTATGACATATCAGTACATGGTCCAGAGTTAGCCAGGAAGGCTGATTATCATCGGTAGTCCCTGGGCAAGAGGTATCAGCTGTGGGAGGAAACCGGAGCACCTGGAAAAAAACCCACATACTGAGAGGATTCAGACCAGCTGGGACTCGAACCCAGAACCTCCTTCTTAGGTGACAACAGTGCTAACCACTGCTCCAACATTCCCTCCTGGTCTACGGCCAGCTGTGGCTACGCCGTTTTTTAATCCTGGTCATTTCTCAGCAGAATGTGAGACGGTCACGGGGGGGAGCGGCCATTTTGTGCCCGTTTCTCAGCCCGGCCCTCATGTGTCGCGCAGATGCTGGAGACCTTCGAGAAGGATGACACGGACATGCAGAGCTCCAGCCCGGACTTCGTCCCCGCCGTCCAGTACGACTCCCTGAGGAAGGAGTTCGAGGAGCTGCAGGAACGGTACTACCAGGCCCAGGCTGCGACCGAGGCCTCCAGCATCGCGGAGGAACAGGGGTACGAGGCCGGTCTCCGTCAAAAACGCCACACTGGTGTATGAACCGGTGACGCTACATTACAGGGAGCTTCTGCAGCGCTGCCCAGATCTGTTTCTGTGGAACTACTGCCCTGTAGGTTTTCATTCCAAGCTACATTACAGGGGCCTTGTGGTGCAGCACTGCCCAACCCTGTTCCTGGAGATCTAATGTCCTCTAGGTTTTCACTCCAACCCTAATTTGACACATGAGATTCTACTAATTAGTAGCTCAATGAAATACCTAGTTGTTGATTGAGGTGTGATTTATTGGGCGGCCTGTAGCGTAGTGGTTAGGGTAAATGACTGGGACACGTAAGGACGGTGGTTCTAATCCCGGTGTAGCCGCAATAAGATCCGCACAGCCATTGGGCCCTTGAGCAAGGCCCTTAACCCTGCATTGCTCCAGGGGAGGATTGTCTCCTGCTTAGTCCAATCAACTGTACGTCGCTCTGGATAAGAGCGTCTGCCAAATGCCATTAATGTAATGTAATGTATTAGGCGTGGAGTGAAAACCTACAGGATAGTACATCTCCAGGAACAGGGATGGGCAGCCCCGTTGTACTGAATCTACAACAGGGCCTTATGTCAATATATGCATGCAAAAGACTAGTGACACTACATTACCGGGATTTTGTAGGGTATTTACATAAGGACACGTGTAAGCAGCAAGTAAAGACTTTGTGTCAATGCGTGCCTGCAGTAAACTGATGACACTACATTATGCGGACCTTGCAGTGTATTTACATATTGATGCAAGCATGCAGTCTGCAAGTGCTGGTTGTTAATGTGTGCTTGCTATAAACCGATGATGACACCACATTAACAGGGGCCTTTGCATAATGTGCATGCATGTGTAAACGGTACATACGTACAGTATGTCAGTATGTGCGTTCATTGTATTTTAATTATACCCATGGCACATTCATATGCACATACGCAAGTGTAAGTTCACACTGTAATGGAAAGTGTGATCATGCAAATTTGGAAAGTCCCATGTGCACTGTGGAAATGATAATTGTTTGACAATGTTTAGTAAGTAGACCATGTTCATGGTGCTGTGCTGGCATATTACTTTGCACTGCAAAATAATTATTAACAAGTGTTTTAGCCTTGTAATGAGACATACAATATTTATTTTGTCTCTTGAGCAGAAACTATTACTTTATCAGCCAAACTATTAAAACTATTGCAATCAGCCAAAATTTGTATCTTATTTAGAAAAGATTAAACAAGACTTTGCAGCAAACATACTTTGCAGCGTGTGTGTAATCGTACTGTTTCTCCCCTCAGGTCCGTTCAGAAGCCGGATGAGAGCGGAGGAGGCGCGGGGGAGGGGGAGGCGAAGCTGCAGGAGGTGCAGGAGCAGCTGGCTCAGACCCAGGCCGAGCTGGAGGAGCTGAAGGAGCACGTGAAGGTGGGGGTGTTCTCCGTGGAGCAGGCGCCAGACCCCCAGGAGAGCCAGGAGACGCAGCGCCTCCGTCAGAGGGTGGAGGAACTGGAGGCAGGGCTGAAGGAGCGGGAGGGGCAGGCGAAGGAGAAGAAGGAGGAGGTGGAGGAGGAGGAGAGCGACATTGTGAGGAAGCTCAGGGGAAAGGTGGAGGAGCTCCAGGCCGCCCTGACGGAGAAGAAAGAGGGAGACGGGCAGGTGAAGCAGCTGATGGAGAGAGTGAGGGAGCTGGAGGCGGTAGAGAGGCAGCGGGAGAGAGGGGGAGGCGAGGAGGAGGTGCAGGAGGAGGAGAAGGAGGTGCAGGGCCTGCGGGGCCGGGTGAAGCAGCTGCAGGCGGAGCTCCGGGGCAGCGTCCCGCGCGTGGAGCTGGAGGAGGTGCGGGTCTCCATGGCGATGCAGCTGGAGCAGCTGGCCAGGGAGCGGGCGGAGGCGGCCATGCGGCTGAACGACGCCCTCCTGGAGCTGGAGAGGCTCCGCCCCCCGCCGCACGGCGAGGACGAGGAGGAGGAGGAAGACCGGTCCGAGGGGTCCGATCCGTCCATCACATCAGGCAAGCGGCCAAATTACAGACTCCGTTTGTGTTCCAACTGAGGCTGAGTGGAGTTACCACAGATAGTACAGAGTAAACAGCAACAACAACATAAGTGCACACACATACACACATACATACACACATACACGCATACACACATACATACATACACACCTATATACACACACATACATACATACATACATAGGCACCTATATATACACACATACATACATACATACATACGCACCTATATACACACACATACATACATACATACATAGGCACCTATATATACACACATACATACATACATACATACGCACCTATATGCAGACACACATACATTCATACACATCTATATACATACATACATACTTACAAATAAACATACATACATATATACATACACACATGTAAATACAGATCATAGTGGAAGAGAGAAGCAAAAAAGATACAAATTGGCTAGAGATACTATGTACCTTTAGGTTACCGTCCCAGCAACAAGCATTTGTACCTTTTTAGTCACTTTTTGTGACTTTATTTCTGAGAGTGAGTGCAGAGGCTGTGGCCGTGGCTCTTTCACAAGGCTGTGACAGTGCGCGACTCCCGCCCAATCAGAGCGCTCGGAGCAGCTGTCGGGGGGCGGGACGCTGGCGTCGGTGCGGGAGGAGCTGGAGGTGGCGCGGCAGGAGGCGGCCCAGGCCCTGGACTGCCTGTGCGCCGAACGCGAGGAGCGGGCGCAGGACGCCCTGCACCTGCTGGACGCCGTGCCCCTCTCCCGCCACCAGGAGGCGCTGTCCGGCCTGGCCGCCCAGCTGGCCCAGGCCGTCCGGGAGCTCCAGGAGGAGAGGGCCCTGCGCGGGGACGCGCAGCAGGAAACGTCCAGGCTGCAGGCCGAGCAGCAGGCCGCCCGGGACGCGGTGTCCCGGGAGGAGCACGAGAAGGTCAAGGTGAGGACGACGGATTTGTTAATATTTGAGGAAGGAGAACTTCCTGGCTGGGTCAGCTGACCCTGTGCTGAATTACAGACGAAGCGTAGAGCTTTAGAACGGCGTGTATCGGAGCGTGACCAGAATGGTGAACGACATGATCCCACTCACTCCATTATGAAATTACAAGTTCAGGGGGGCCTAAGCTAGCTCATCAGGCTCATAACGTTACAGTAATGTGAGCCTGACCAGGTTTGCTTTACAATGTGAGGCAAGTCCGCCCAGCTTCCATTGGTGGGCAAATAAACCTATGGCCAGCTGTAAATTACCAGCTACCATCTGTTTCTAAACAGCTTGAGCTGCTCAAATCATGTTGAGTATGGAGCTGGTCTATACTGGTCTACCAGCTGTTTCAGAACCTGGCTTGAGCTGCTTTTTTCAGCAGGGCAGTTACTTCTTCTAATGAATAATGTTCTGCTATTTGGAGTGCACGATAAGGCAGTGGTGTTCCTTATCCTAAAAGGGCCGGCCTGATTATACTAATGAACTAATCGTGGTCTTTAATCAAGACCTTGATGAGTAGAATCAGCTGTCTTGGTCCTGTGCTAAAACAACAACCTGCACACACACCGGCCCTTTCTGGACAAGATTGGACACCCCTGATGTAAGGCAACTCAACCGATCACATAAACCTAAAACATGATGCTGCTGGAGTCCATACACATACAGTAGATACATCTCAAACCCCAGTCCTGAAGGTCGACCTGTGGCTCCACCTCTCCCCATCTTCAACATCTAATTGTCCTGCCTTCAAACTGAAGCTTGATGGTGTCACACGCAGGATTTCGATGACGTCACATTGCAACAAACAAGCCTTTGGAGCATTTACAGTATACTCTTTGTAGTTGTGTCTCCACAGCAAACTGATATCATCGCAAGCTCTAGTTGTGCTGCCGTTATTTCCGCGTGGGTGCGTCCGCATAGTTGGACAATTTTGGGTGTGGACGGAACGGCCAGAGACAGCCGTGCGGACCCTTGGGGAGGGGCGTGTCTGCTGATGTGACATCATCTTGGCCGTGTGGATCCTCCTGGCCCTCCATGCAGCTCAGGCCTTGGCCCTGACTCTTGGTTTCTCGGTGGTCTCCTTCGTTGACCGTGTCCCTGTGTGTGTGCTGTTCAGGCGGCTCTGCAGCGCTCCCTAGAGGAGAGTGAGGGGAAGACGCGGGAGGCGCAGGACGCTCTGAGCGATAAGGAGGCGGAGCTGCGGGCGCTGAAGTCCCAGAAGGCCGCGGAGCAGGGCCAGGTGTCGAAGGAGGACCACGAGGCCCAGAGGCTCTCCCTGCAGGCCGAGATCAACACGCTCGCCGCAAGCCTGGCGGACCTCTCGCGCAAGCACGAGAAGACCTGCACCGAGGTGAGTGTGTGTGAGACAGAGAGTGTGTGTGTGTGTGAGAGAGTGTGTGTGCGTGTGTGAGAGAGTGAGTGTGTGAGAGAGAGAGTGTGTGTGTGAGAGAGAGAGTGAGTGTGTGTGTGTGTGTGTGTGTGTGTGAGAGAGAGTGTGTGTGTGTGTGAGAGAGTGTGTGTGTATAGATGTGTGTGTGTATATTGTGTGTGTATGTTTCTGTGTAGTGTATATATTGTGTGTAATGTGTGTGTGTAGTGTGTGTATAATCTGTGTGTGTACTGTGTGTGCGTAGTGTGTGCATGTGTGTGAGTGAGTGTACAGTAGGCCTGTGTGTATTGGTTCTGACCCCTGCTCTCTCTCTACTGTGTGTCTATGTGTATAATACGTGTATAGGTTTGTGGGTGTAGTACGTATGTGAGGGTATGTGTGTGAGTGTGTGCACAGTAGGCCTGTGTGTACAGGTGGTTCTGACCCCTGCTCTCTCTGTACTGTGTGTCTGTGTATAATACGTGTATAGGTTTGTGGGTGTAGTATATATGTGAGGGTATGTGTGTGAGTGTGTGCGCAGTAGGCCTGTGTGTACAGGTGGTTCTGACCCCTGCTCTCTCTGCGCTGTGGCTGTGCAGGTGTTCCAGGTGCAGAGGGAGGCTCTGTTCAATAAGAGCGAACGGCAGGCCGCGGAGGCCCACCTGGCCACCGTGCAGCAGCAGCTGACCGACCTGCAGACCCAGTCCACCCACGTGCAGGAGCTGCACCGCGGCATCCAGGACTCCCAGGGCCTGGTCAAAGAGAAGGACCGCAAGGTAGCGCACGCCCTCCCCGCTTCTCTCTGGAGCCCGCTCAGCTCCATTTCGTTTCTCTGCTGTTGAAGCCAATTCATTCCGATTTGGCGCCTGTTCTAAAAATACATTAAGGGATCAGAGCAAGGAACAGTAAAGGGGCTCTGGATACAATACAGAACCAGAAACACCTGTCACCAACTGGGACCTCCTGTACACAGTAAAATGTACACCCTGCTGTAAAATCCAGCTATGACCAGCTCGAAATAGCTACCAGAAGTTTCAATGCATAGCTTTAGCTGGTCAAACCATGTTGAGCGGGGAGCTGGTCTGAGCTGGTCAACCAGCTACCAGCTGTTTTAAAACCTAGCTTCAGCTGTTTTTTTCAGCAGGGCAGAGAACTCTACATATGGTCCTACTCTGGTTCCTCTTGGACTCATATATATTGTACTCTGTTACAGTTGGTACATATGAAACACTGGATACTGGAGTTTCTGGAGCTGTATTGCAGCACAGAACATCTACAGCCACATTACTGTCCTTGTTCTGGCCCCTTAATGAATTTTTTGAGCAGGTGCCAAATTGCAATGAAACAAAATGGAGGTGAGTGGGCTAGCTCTTTGTGGAATTAATCTGTGGCTACAGCGAGGGGTATTACTGAGGGTGGGTTACGCTCAACGGAGCCAAGAGCTTCTGAGCGGAGGCGTGCGATAGATCCGGCGGGGTGACGGCACGCATGAAAATAACAACACAAAGGGATGAGCGGAACCCCCGGGGGAGAACGGAGGAGGGAGAGGACAGCGATAAGGGCGAGGGAGAGAGGGGGGATTAGTCGCGGAATGGCGGGTTTGATGAAAGGGTGGAATGGCGGGGTGAAACGGAGGATGACGCCTAAGCTGTCTATGCTCTCTCTCTCTTTCGCTCTCTCTCCCTCTCTCCCTCTCTCTCCCTCTCTCTCTCCCTCCCTCTCTTTCCCTCTCGCTCTCTTTCTCCCTCTCTCCCTCTCCCTCCCTCTCTCCCTCCCTCTCTCTCTCTGTCTCGCTCTCTCTCCCTCTCCCTCCCTCTCTCCCTCCCTCTCTCTCTCCCTCTCTCTCAGATTACGGAGCTCTCTAAGGAGGTGTTCCGTCTGAAGGAGGCGCTTGGGGCTCTGACGCCTCCTCTGGGCCTGTCCTCCGGTCCTCCGGGCCAGCAGGCGGCGCTGCAGAGCAGGGTGGCCACACTGACGCAGCAGCTCCAGGTGAGGGCAGCACTGAGTCCATCTCTGCAGCGAGCAACCAGCTTTCCAGCTATCGATTTGAAGTCACCCCCTAGTGACACCTGTATTTTTGCTCTAACAGCCTATTTTCCCACTGGACTCCATTTATGTTTGACAGCAAATAAAACATATTATTTATTATTTTTTTCATTGTTATTTTTTCTGAGGTCTGATTTTTCCCCTGAGCACACAGACATAGACCTATAGACATAGATGTTTTTATTTCCCAGAAAAAGCTCTGATGTCAAATCTTTGCACCCTCGCTTGGCAACCGTGCAAGCATTTTTCATTGGTTAATCACCGAGGCCCTGCATGTGCAGTGAGCAAAACTATTACGCTTCCTGGTGCCCTGTGTGATGGAATTCATCTCCATAGGTTTCTATTGGCATCACTGTCTCTATACGTTGTATAATATAAGCTCTACCTACACAGTGGGACAGGGATCCAGAACCCTGGTCCAGTAGAGCCACAGGGTCTGCTGGTTTCCATTTTTACACGTAGAGTTACACCTCGCTGGCCAGCGGAAGATAGCCCTCTATACCCTCTATGGCCCTCTATGGCCCTCTATAGCCGGGTTCCTCCTGAGATTTCTTCCCATCGGGGAGTTGGGGGTGAGTTGGGGGTTCAGGGGAGTTGTTTGCTATATAAGAGTTCAGGCCTGGTGTTTGCCCTCTTTCACTCTCCTCATTAACAGAACTTAACGTTCTTCTCTTTGAGTGTCCAGCGTTGGGCTGCGATGGCCTCTCTCTAAACCAGCAGCATTCTCTCCTGTCCTTGGAGAGTCGTAGCCTGTGATAATGGGTTTTTGACTTTACTCTAAAATCAGAAGCCGGTTTAAGACCCTGGAAAGGCAGGCGTAGAGGAGTTAACTGAGGGAGCAGCTGCCCGGACCGGGTTAAGTGCTGAGTGACGGGGAAAAACAGCAGATCCTGCGACTCTCCCGGACGAGGGCTGCGGACCGCTGCGCTGGGCTCCGGTTTTTACGGCCTCAGCGCTTAAGGGAGGGAGTTTAGACGCAGGGCCAGCATGGCCGACAGGTGTCTGCTTCCTGTGGTTAATGTGTGTGTGTGTGTGTGTCTGTCTACTTCACAGGCTGTGGTTACTGTGTGTGTGTGTATGTGTGTGTCTGCTTCACTGCCTGTGGTTAATGTGTGTGTGTGTGTGTGTCTGTCTACTTCACAGGCTGTGGTTACTGTGTGTGTGTGTATGTGTGTGTCTGCTTCACTGCCTGTGGTTAATGTGTGTGTGTGTGTGTGTCTGCTTCACTGCCTGTGGTTAATGTGTGTGTGTGTCTGCTTCACAGGCCGTGGTTAGTATGTGTGTGTGTGTGTTTGCTTCACTGCCTTTAGTTAATGTGTGCGTGTGTGTGTGTGTGTGTGTGTGTGTGTGTGTGTCTGCTTCACAGGCCCCGGTTAACGTGTGTGTGTGTATGTGTGTGTGTGTGTGTGTCTGCTTCACAGGCCATGGTTAATGTGTGTATGTGTGTAAGGATATGTTTATGGTGTGTTAAACCTGTTGTGTGTTAAATCTGTTGTGTGTGTCAGGACATGTGTGTTGTGTAGGGGCAGCCTGTAGTCTTGAGGCTAAGATGCTTGGCTGGGACCTGGAAGGTTGGTGGTTCAAGCCTCAGTGTGGCCACAGTAAGATCAGAGCAGCTGTTGGGCCCTTGAGCAAGGCCCTTAACCCCACATTTCTCCAGTGGGGATCGGCCCCTGATGAGATAAATCAGCTGTAAGTCACTTTGGATAGAAGCATCAGCTAAATAACTGTAATGTAATGTAATGTAATGGTGTGTGTTAACCCTGTAGCCTCTCTCTCCTCTGTGCAGGACTGGGAACGGAAGCACCGGGCGGTGGTGGCTGTGTATCGCTCCCACCTGCTGGCTGCTGTACAGGTCTGTTCAACATCACAGTGTGTGCGTGAATGTACGGTTGTGTATGATAGTGAATGTTTGGATGTGTGTGATAATTATGTATGGAAGTGTATGATAATTCAATTATGGATGTGTGTGATAATGGATGTATGGTTGTGCATGATAATGAATGTATGGCTGTGTGATAATGTTTGTATGGATGTGTGATAATGAATATATGGATGTGTGATACTGAATGTGTGGATGTGTGATAATGAATATATGGATGTGTGATAATGAATGTATGGATGTGTGTGATGATGCAAGTATGGATGTGTGATAATGAATGTATGGATGTGCGATAATGAATGTATGGATGTGTGATAATGAATGTGTGGATGTGTGATAATGAATAGATGGATGTGTGTGATAATAAATGTATGGAGATGTATGATACTGAATGTATGGATGTGTGATAATGAATGTGTGGATGTGATACTGAATGTGTGGATGTGTGATAATGAATGTGTGGATGTGTGATAATGAATGTGTGGATGTGTGATAATGAATGTGTGGATGTGTGATAATGAATGCATGACTGTGTGATAATGAATGTGTGGATCATCGCGCGTGGTGTGCTTCACAGGGACAGATGGATGACGAGGTGCAGGAACTGTTACTGCAGATCCTGAGCATGACGCAGAAAGGACATGGCCATTGACCCCGCCCCCCAGCCAATCACAACCCTGCACAGCCCTACACAGCCATTCACAGCATCGTACCAGTCTGAGGACACAGCTATGCACAGGAACAACCGAGTCAGGTATCAGACTGAATTAGAAGATGGACTGGACTGGACTATGACCTACGACCTCATCCTGCAGTGGGCTTGAGGATCAGACGAACAAGTCCCCGAAACAGGAAACAGTCCACAGGTGATCTGTGATTAGTCAGATTTCTTACGGCTCCGTTTCGAAAACCATCTTCCAGGCATGAAAAAGTTGCTTTTTTTCCCAGCTGTGTGCTTTCCGATTTGAAGAGGGCAAAGTGTGGTTCACCTGAAAAGCCCAAACGCAGAATTGTCCGGCAGTCTTCAGTATTAAAATGGGAATTAGTGGCTCTGAAGTGACAGAGCTGTGGCTCAAGCCACGCAGCGCATCAAATTTCACATCAGTCTGACTTCATGATGGAGATGTGTTGCCTATACACTAATTAATAACTAGTACAGATGAAAATAATACCTGTTATACATCATATAATATGAATGAATATGTGACTTAATGAAAATGTATAAATAAGTGATGAGTAGGCCTAGTGTAATAACTGTTGCCTTGCACAAATAGCTTTGTCATTTTTGTTGACATTTAGTCCTATTGTTTTTTTATTATTATTTGTATTATTATTGTTATTATTATTATTGTCATTATATTATATTGTGGGGTTCTATGGGTTTACTGGACTTTTTTCCCCAAAACTTTTTATGATATATTTTTCCTTCTTCTACCAGTTGTGAATGTTCAGTTTGTAACTGCCTCGGCCTGTTCCATCACTTTAGTGTCTTCAGCGACTATGTAAGGGGTGCACACTAATAAGTATCCCCTAGAGCAGGGATTATCCAATCACACTGCTGTTTTCCTCCGTTAACCTGGGAGTCAGGTGTGAAGACAGTCTGGCCAGTCAGAAGCACTAATGGGTTCAGTTAATTTCACGGGAAGAAAGAAGACCAGGACTGGATTTGGATTCGAGGGCCAGATTTGAAGATCCCTGCGCTAGAGTGTGCAGTCAGCTCCTGTGTCACTTCACTCTGCTGTCCGTCAACTGAGCTGCAGTCACGAGTGTCCAATCAGTGAACACGAGGTGTGGCGCTGTGGCATAATGCAGTGAGGGATGTCCAGCCAAACCCAGCCTGGGTGATGCTGTAACCACGAGACGGCCATTTTGAGAAATGAGGAAACCCCTCTTTTCCATTCCGACGTCTGTACTCCAAATCAAAACGCTTGTGTTCGAGAAAAAAACGTGTCTCTCTCAGTCTCACAGAACCGACCTGTGAATCCTATTTACATGCTGGTAAGACTGTTCAGAATGGAGACCTCAAACACTTTTTTGTGATCCTGACCTACAGAGCATTATGCCGTGCTATGGCACCACCTAGTGTTCGAAGCGAGTCATTGCAGTTTCATGGTTTTACTGCACTTGCCATTTACTATAGAAAGCTTACATACGGCGCTTCGTTCTAACGGCGGGAAGCTAACAGTGCTAGATTTAGCCTGTTGTAACGGAAAGGGCAAACCAGATGGGTACTAGGTTGGAATGCTGTGCACCAATCCCAAACTTCCCTCCCCTGGGAATTAAAACGAGGGAATGAAATCTGCTGGACTCCAAAAAACGTGAGAATATTTTCGAAATGGCGGTTTAGCACACTCCAGTTTACTGTAATGGACAATGTGTTACACAGATAACAATTACTACCAATTGAATTGTAATGAAAATGCACTGTTCCTTAAGCTTTGAATACATTGCCTATAGTATTCACATTGTCTTCCCAATGCAAAAGATGGTTTTGAATAAAACACTTACAGAAGGATTTCTTGATTGTTATGGTATAAGGACTGTAGGACATTTTGTACTAAATAATGTGTCACAGGGTAAACAGATTTACTGTCGGCCATTTTGAAAAACACCATGATCTCCATAGCTAATTCTGCTATGGACCCATTGGTGGGTTGGAGGGGGGGGGCTGAGAGGGGGTCACAAGTTCACACGTGAAAAAACTTGGTGTATATACCACACATACACTGACATTCACACTCCTCAGATTATACACTGCACCTGTTCCATGCATTGCACTAGATACAGTGTTACCGTGCACTAGATCAAAGTGCACACAGAGTCGTTTTGGCACGTGTGTAAAGAACATCTCAGTTCTAAATTTGAACAAAGGTCAGGCAGAATTTTTAAGAAGGGGTGGATCACAGAAGCTGTGTTTTGGTCTGTATTTGGGCTGTGGGCTCAGAACATGCTTCCCTGCCCAATTATCTCAAGCTGCCTTGATCTTATAGAGCAAGTTCTTCCCTATGAGCATAAACATGTTTATCCGCACAGCTAGTTTTGGCTATCTTAGAAAGCACCTGCTGCTACGGTGCTACCGTGACTCTAGATAAATGTGCTCATTATAACGTACTCCCACCGTGTGAGAGATTGCACACCTGTAACATTCATAGCACATATTTCACATCCTGAGCTGAACACACACAGATGGGTGGGGAGGCGTTTGATTTTTGTATTGTTTGCTTGATACCCCGCTCACCGTCCCAATTTTGAGGGGATCAGACACGGATGTGATGAGGTCACTCCCCCCCCCCCCCCCCTTTCCAAAAAGCTGGAGAATTTCCATTAGACGGTGTCTGTCACGGTGACGGGGCTCTTCTGGTGTCCGTGGTTTGACAGCAGGGGGAAGATTACATTCGGGATGATGTGATCTGCATGTCATTGCGATTCCATAGAAAAGACAGCTGAAAACATTAGACCTGCCCCTCAGCGGACAAATTTTTCCTGACCTAGTTTACCTCTAAATGCTTCTGCATGAGGAGAAATGTATTTGCACACAATCATCCTCCTGGACACCTTAGCGGGAACACCGCACGTTTATTCACGATTTTAAGGAGAAAACAAGCCGCAGACACTGCAGCCCACCGGAGTCAGGACAGTGACCCATTCTTAACGTGTCAAAGACACATTGGAAATGTTATGACTTCTTCAATGTTGGTACAATTTGAAAACATGACTGCTGATTCTCGAAAACTTTCAACAGAATATGTTACTAATCAAAGTGTATTAAGTGAAGTATTTGAAAAATCGCTCTGGGTAGAGGTGAAAAAAACATGGTTCTTTCATAGCTTCCCATGTTTGAAGGACTATAGTAGTCCAAAAAGAAACCTCACCCAGGAATGCTTATAACAGACGTTGTCTGTATCTGTGCTTTACATACCACTGTATTAGTGACTGTGTATTTATAAAGTGTTTATATGTGTGAATGTGTGTTTGACAGCTGTCTGAAACGCACACTCGCTGTCGTCTCCCCGTGTCTCCCACCCGCCTTATGGAACCAGACCCGATCACGAGCACAGGTGCTTATCCACACACACTAACGACACAGAAATACGATACATAAACCGCCTGGATGTCGACGCGGGCTTTAACGCACTGAAACCGACGCGCGCTCATACTCAAAGCGTCCGATTACAAAGATTACGCTGAAAAATGGTCAGTCCTCAGTTACATTCATTACTGGAACCGATTAATAAAAGTCCTCGGCTGTGACCGTATTATGCCTGTAGAGACTTGACACTCGCTCTTACTCCCCGTGTCTGCCCGGTGTCTTTATTTCTGTCTTGAGGGCCGTGGGGGGTGCCAGTGTTGCCCCAGTATTGCCCCCACTGTATATTAAAACTCACAGCTGTCCGCTGTGGCAGAAAATAAACTAAGCCTGATAGCGGGCGCTGCATTTTCTCATCCATAAAGGGGATTAAAAAAGGAACTACAAAATATGTTTCGGGTTGAGTTCTGTCTGCGCAACACGAGGCACAGGTGAAGTCAATTAACCCAGTGAAGAATATCTTCCTTGAAATGTTTTCTCAAAATTCTAAATCTGGGTTCTAGAACTCCATTGCTTTCAGTTACCAGTGGCAGTTGAAATTGTACTTCCCTCTAGGGTCTTTCAGTGCACTTATCCCTGGTTATGGGTATGCGCTTTGCACTTTGTTGTACATCGCTCTGGATAAGAGTGTGCCAAATGCCATTAATGTAATGTAATGTAATGGTGGTTGTTAGATCATCAGCAATAGAATGTTTGGTTTAGAACTTTCAAAATCTGATATTTGTGACCTCACAACTTAAAGGGTTAAAGGTGAGTTCTGTGCTTACATCATAGCCCCTCAGTCAGGGTAATCGAGTGTAGGCTGGGTGCTCTCTCGTCTGTTGATACATGGTAAGCCATCATGGTAAGATGGACAGAATGACCTGATATGCATTCTTAATATGATTAGTGTCACTCAAAAACCTCTTATCTTAAAAACCTTTCAGGAACTGCGAAAAAGCTTCCATTTTCCTTACCAGTGTAGCATTATGCTTTTGTTGAAATGACAGATATTATGTTTCCATGCACATAAAATGGCTGTGTATACCATTGTGGTAGGATTGGTCTTCAAATCATCCACTCTGTCACACATCTTCCTGAATATTTGACAGTTTTATTGAAAATAGCATTTAGTTCAAAGAAGAGCAAATACAAGAATGTCCTGAGACATCAAAGGGGGGGGGGGGTCCGGGTTCTTATTTTTGTTTTTGTTTTGCATCACACACCTCTACGATTTCTCTTCCTCCTGGGCATGTGGATTCTGTGACACCATTCACCTCATCCAATAGCATCATGTGACACCTTTAACCTTATCTAATAGGATCCTATGACATCATTCACCTCATCCAATAGGATCCTGTGACACCTTCAACCTTATCCAATAGGGTCCTATGACATCATTCACCTCATCCAATAGGATCCTGTGACACCATTCACCTCATCCAACAGGGTCCTATGACATCATTCACCTCATCCAATAGTGTCCCGTGACACTATTCACCTCATCCAATAGGGTCCTGGGACACTGTTAATCTCATTCGCAGCAATCCAGTCAGGCACTGTGTGTGTCCATGGGCTTGAGCTAGCATACCACCAAACCTCAGCCTTGTACAGGAAGCCCATAGAGAGACTAACAATGAGATAACTCTCTCTCTCACACACACACACACACACACAGCAATGGCAGGCAATGATGGTCCTCAAGGTTCCAGACTAGATCTTGGTTAATATGCACCTTTGTAGAGACTCTGAACAACCCAATCTGTAGGCTTCCTGTCTAAGCGTGACCTTCCATTGGACTACTATGACCTGTGATGTAAAGACAGCCATAAAGGAAGACCCAGGGGACAGCATTGCCTTTGCCTGAAACACAGATGGACTAAGTATGGATGATGTTTGGATGATACAAGTCACTTCACTGTAAAACAAAGCAAAAGGACAATTAAGGCACTGCACTTTTTACTACTTTTTTTTTTAACTGGATGGTGTTCTTACGGCGATATACAGCCAGTGGGCTATTCTGCGATTCCTACAGAAGCCCAGGAGGACACAAACCAGCAAATGGTTAAAAACATTATTTTTATCAACACCATTCAACTACCCGGCCAAAGACAGGGCCATTCACAGAGAAGGTCTGAGAGACATAACCCAGGCATTGTGGGATACAGAGGAGGTCTGAGAGTCATAACCTAGGAATTGTGGGATACAAGGAAGCAGATATGAGAAGAAGAAGCCAAGCAACACCAAGGCTCAAGATGTGTCTGCCATTGCAGGAGAATCAAATCGGTGGAACTGAAATATGCAGACCTGGCTGAATTTGTGAGCAAAAACAACCTGCAGTTAAAACATTAGCATTCACAATAGCATTTATGAAAACGGGAAGGAAAAAAATGTCACCATTGTCTTTTTTCACTGGGTTCCATTTTAGAGTTCAGAATGTTCCAGAACTCCAGTGTAACACAAAGCAATGATGAGGTTATGAGATAAACAGAGTGAGGGGCCTGATTTTTACAGATTCTCCATGTTGGCTTGGTTTTTTCCCCCAGCCGTTGCAGGGATAAAAACACCTTTACGTTTCTTCATGCAGGAGAGGCTTTCGACAAATTGATCGGCGTTGGCTCCCGAGGTAAAGTCAGAATAAATTAACATGGCGACGTTTTAAAGAAACAAAATTATGGAAATACAATTTCTTTAGAACACTGTTTTGTGTAATAACATTCACAAGAAATACTGTACAATATAAGTGCCTCGCTATATAAACCCACTCAACATGGCTGACCATCATCGTTTTGTTCACAGTACATGGGCCATGGTGCTTTCCATGTAATAGCGATCTGTAGCATATTAGCAATAGGAAGAAAGACTACAAACCACAAAAAGAGCAGCTTTAACCTCACATGATAAAATGAATGAGAAATAAAAGGGTAGTACACTGCCTGATTTTTCCTTTGCACAACAAACATTTGAACAGAGCCGTAGATCCCACACACACACACACACACACACACACACACACGCACACAATGACATGTTTTAATGTTGTGTTTTCAGCGGTGTCCACATTCTCCCATCGAAAAAGTCTCTGGATTAATGGAAGTCCCTTACATTCGTCTCCATGGTTACTGTGCTCAGAACCAGCCCAACCTTGCAGCACAGGTTTAGTGCAAGATTCTATTCAAAAATGTGTGTTTCCTTCTTGTGAGGACTTGGGACTTGCGGGGACTTGGGACTTGCGGGGACCTCAAGAGCAACTTTTCCTTTTCTGACAGGTCCTCATCTTCCGATATGACAGCCTGCTCCCCAAGTCCGTCCGCACGAGTCTGATTTCGGGGTCAGGGTTCAGAGACAGCACCCATTAACATAACAACTGCATGCAGATTGTTCTGTTGAGATGAATGGCTTTGCGTGGACCTTGCCAATACGTCCCTCCCTCCCCATGCTGGCCCTGGGGCAGGGGCCCGAGTGTCAGTTATTTAAGGCGAGGCAAGGAGGAACCCCCGCGCAAGGTCAAGCACGGAACGTCCCGTCTCTGTCTCCTGGGCAACGGGGCAGAACGGCAACATCATGTCACTGCCCAGCAACGGAGAGAACGTCAAGTCCCAGGACCGCTGGTTTGAGATAAGACTCTGTGTTACTGGGTGTTGTTTGTTTGTTTTTTTCATAAAGGAATGTACCACAAACAAGACACAATGCAGGCGAGCACAGAATGTTCTCATGCAGGACATTGGAGGACCAGAACTATGGGAGGCGCTGCTCAAATGGATGGATCTAGTGTACCGCTGAGCTGGTGACTTTTAAGGGCTGCACTGCAAAAATTTGTTTTGGTCTTGTAATAAGATGGCCAGAGCCAGTTTCACAGACAAATTAGCAAGCATTAATTTAGCTAGCAAATTAAGTCTAGCCCTCGACTAAATTCATTTTTGAACGGAGATTCTCCATACAAAACTCAATTTAGTCAAGGACTAAGCTTATTCAGTGCCCGTGAAACCGGCCCAAGATCTTATTTTTTCCTCTCAGCTACTAGCTTATTTTAAGTTACTGTTTGCTTGACAAGTGAAACTTACTTATCGCATTGATAAATATTGAGCCAAACTGCCTCACCTCATTGTCAATATAGTTGTCTTACTTAGCAAAAACATAAAATAAAGCAAGATTTTTAGTCTCAATGTAAGACTAAAATACCTGAGAGTGGGATTGACCTGCAGTGTGTTAGATGGGAACTCTTACCGGTTCAGGCATTTGTGTGGGGGGGGGTCACTGTTTCCGCCGGACCACCTGCTGGAGGTGCAGCTCGCTCTCCGCAGCCACGATGGGCAGCTCGTTCTGCAGGTGGTAGTTTATCAGGTGGCTGATGCTCTCGAACAGCATGTCTTTGGTGCGGACCTACCGAGGAGAGGAATCAGCAGTGTCTTCAGTGAGGGGGAAAAAACCTAAATATCGATGCAGACTAAAAACACACCTTTTCAGACTATACCTTAGTCCTCCCTCCTGATTTCCTCCCTCACCCCCTTCCAATATCCCTCTTGTCTCACCCTAACCCTTAATAAAACTTTTTTTTTTAAATTGCACTTTTTTTGTTTAGAACAGCTGTTCATGCGTGTTTTGCTACTTATGTGATGTGATGTTTTTAACTTGTTGAAGAACCTATGCACTTGTAAGTCGCTTTGGATTAAAAGCTTCTGCCAAATGGCAAAAATGTAAATGTAAACGTAAATGTAAATATCGCCAAGTTCCGAAACGACACCGCTTAGATGTGTTCAACTGAGACGACGGGAGGGGTTAGGAACAGGTTCCTGTGACACCTCTGTCACCACACACAGGTATTATTATGGGTCACGGTAACGCCCCTGATAATACACGTCAAATCCTTTGACATAAAGCTAACGTACGTTCACGTACGGTCGGACTGTTACGTCCCCCTGCATGCGTGTGGCTGGCTCCTTCAGGTGCAGCCGGTTGACTAATTGACCGATTGCCGGTCATGTTCAGCTGCCCAAAAAGAACAAAAGGTGGAAGTTTCTGCAGTTAGAAGGGACACTTTCTGAAGGGGCTTTGTGAAGAGTCAGTTTTGAAGGCGCCTTTTGAAGTCCTGTGTTTTTTTTTGGGACTGGTGTATTTTATAGGCTCAGTTAAGTGTTTTGTGCCATGTTTTTTGTTTTCAGTTGATTCTTTTGTACTGTTTTTTTTTTTGTATTTTCATTTTGAACTTTGGTTTAGTGGTAACTTGTTTTAGGCTGCGGTTCAACGTAACAGAACACGTGACAGGGCAGTGGTCACACACACAGCGGTCACACACACGGCGGAGAGGCCCTCACCACACCCTCGGGGTCCACCAGCAGCAGGTGTTTGGGCAGGCCGCAGTGCATGCCGGTCAGGACGTACTGCCCGGGGTTGGTGGCGCTGTCGCGCACCAGGAAGTCCCCATCGCGCGCCAGCAGCTTCTCTGCGTCGCGCCGGCTCATGCGGCCGTGGTACCAGGCCTCCCGGCGCAGCTGCTCCTCCGTGGGGGCCACGGGGGCCCGGCGGCGCGGCGGACTGGGCCACTGGTCCTCCAGCACGCACACACCCACCCCCGCCTCGTGCAGCTTCAGAGCGTCCTCAAAGGGCCCTGCGGAGGACAACACACACGTTACACACACACACACACACACGTACATACACACACGCACTACACACACACACACGTACATACACATACACACACACACACAGATTACACACATACATACACACACACACACACATACACACACTCCTGCCTCGTGGAGCTTCAGAGCATCCTCAAAGGGCCCTGCGGGGGACGACACACACGTTACACACACACAAACACACACACACACACACACGTTACACACACACACACATTACACATACACGTACATACACACACACACACACACACATACACACACACACGTACACACCCACAAAGACAAATACACACATAAATACATAGGCACACACACCCTCACACAAATACGCACACATATATGCATGCACGCATACAAACACACACCCACAATGACCCATACACACAAAAACACACACCCATACACACACAAATACACATGCACACACACACACTCACACAAATACACATGCGCGCACACACACACTCACATAAATACACACGCACACACATGTTGTTTGTGTAAAGACTTTCATATAGTACAGTATAACGTGACTGAGTGAGGCCCTCAGCTGTCCCTGTCCAGAGAGCCCACACAGCGAGCAGGACGTACTCATGTCAAAGATGTCTTTTTTGGGACTCTCGGGGCCGTGCCCGCCCCTGCCCCTCTCCGTCCCCGGCTCCCAGCCGTCCAGGCTCTGGGTGTTCACGTACAGGTGCTCCTCGTAGTCACGGCAACCAGGCGGCTGCCCATCGGCTCGGAGGTATCCATCCGAGGTCAGGCCTGCCGGGAAATACAGCAACTCACTCACCCCCCTCTCACCCCTACAGGAAACATTCGGCTTTCAGGAACACCACGGTGGTCAAATCTCTCAGGAACATTTCGTACCGTTCAGTGGAAACATACCGCTACAGTCCTCTATTTAGTCGTTCGGCACCGGCTCTTATCCAGAGCGGCTTACTGGAAGCGCATTCAGCTAAAGTGGCTGCTACAGCGGCGTATGGCAATCATTTCAGGTAAAACCTTCACTGAAAACAGCTGCTCGCAGAAACCACAGTCCTGAGAGGATTAAAACCATGGAGACACTTTTCAATGTAAGGGAGTGAGGGAGGATTAAAGTGCCCGCAACAAGTGAACTACATTTGGGGAGAGGCGAGGGGATACAACAGGAAGGAGCCAAGAAGCAGTCTTGAAGCGATGGATTTCTATCCCGTGTTCTTTATCTAAACCGAAACAAAATGTTCAATGTGTACTGTACTTATACATCCCCATGTGGACAAAATGGTAAACTTTACTTATACTTCAATATAAAATAGTATACATTAGGATTGCGTTCAGCCCTGACAAAACATAGCGAAACTTTTATTTAAACTGAAACGGTGGCGTGTTGAACCTCCTGTTGCAAACCGTGGGCGGATGGTTTGCTCATATGGTATCTGAGAAGGCTATACTCTACGTTCTCTGGGCTTTAAAGCATAAAGCTGCGTCATTCGAGCTACCCCCCTGCCGCACCCACTAAACGGGAGCGAACATACCTCAAAACCCGTCGCAAAACATTGCAGGCCATCGGGAAGAAACACATTATAACAAAATTTCAGATTGTATGTGCCCCAGGTATACTTACATACTTACAGCATACTATCTTCTTCAGATCAGGGCACCTAGTCAGAAATGGTCACTTGTGAATACCAGCTTTGACCACCAGGGGTCTCACCTGAGCTGCTGTTGCTGTCGGTGTCCCAGTGGACGTCGTAGCATAGCTGCACTGCAGGCAGGGAGGAGGTGGTGTCTCTCTTCGCCGGGGATCCCATCTGCAAGCAGACGGGCCGGGACGCATGAGCATGACAGCACTCATCAAGCAGCAGCCGATGTGTCCCCCTCCAGGCAGCTAATTACATTTTATTACGACATGCATCTAAAACAGCCGTAAAAGCAGACGCATCAACAAGACATTACTCAGCTCGGAAGCCCAGACGAGCATTAAAACGCCACTCTGGCCCCGTGTCTGCAGCACTAATTGCAGCCATTTTGTGGAGAAGGCAGCTTTCCTTTGTCTCTTATCACGGTCTCGTCATCATCTCTGTGCCTTACGACAGGGCTCGCAAAAACTGACGTCCTGGAGGGCTGCTGGTTCGGCTGGGTTTCTGCGCGTTTCAACGATGAAGTCGCTGATTGGATAAAAAGTCCTGTTTCCAGGTCCTAGATTGGCTACTGACCAAACAGAACCACAGGAACCTACAGACACTGCAGGACCCTTCCTCTCAGTTTGAGATTCCTGGCTCGCACAGTCGCCAAGCAGGAGGCCTAGGCACAAAACTAAGTAGCACGGTAACACTTTCTATGATGCCTATGTCTATAAAGCATCATAATATGCTCACAATACAGTAAATGCAGGGTTAAAGTAAATGCGTTGCTCAAAGGCCCAACAGTTTACAATGAATGCCTCTCATTCACCCATTCACACACACACACACTCACACGCCAACGGTTGCCATCGAAGGCACCAATCAGCTTGTCATCAATTGGGGGTTTAGGCGTCTTGCTCAGAGACACTTGGACACAACCAGGGCAGAGGATCGAACCGGCAACCCTCAGACTGCCAGACGACGGCTCTTAACCTCCTGAGCTAATGTAAGTATATTCATAATGCACTAGACCAGGGGTCGGCAACCCTGGTCCTGGAGAGCCGCAGGGTGTGCTGGTTTTTGTTTTCACCTTAATACCAGCAACTGATTCATACCCAAGAAACCAGGTGAGGCTTGTTAACTGTGTAATCCACTGCTTTAATCGATCAATTAAGTGCTGAGTAACGACAAAAGCCAGCACACCCTGCGGCTCTCCAGGACCAGGGTTGCCGACCCCTGCACTAGACTATGGCATCGTACCAGTAGCGCTACACCTCAGCGCCCTCTGGTGGTCGCTCACCTGCAGGGTCTTGCTTTGGGGCTGGGTGTGGATGTGGCCCAGCATGGCTCCGGAATGCCTCAGTCGGGAGTCCACCACTCCCCCGACCGGAGGCTCCTTCCCCGGGATGCTGTTGTAGTAGTCGTGCTCGGTAGAGTCATCGTCGTCTCCCCACGCCGATTCATCCGTCCGGATAATCCTGGCACGGCGGGGGGGGGAAACACGGACACAGATCTCAATCTCACTGCCACCACATCCGCCCCGGAAACAGCATCCAGGAAGCTCAGAGCGCTCGCCGCTATTGGCCGCCTGTCGGAGAGGGACCAATCGGAGCACAGGAAAGAAGCCAGGTACCTCCCACCTACCCAGGAAACACGGTCGAGGCCTACGCTCCCACGGGGCCGTCAAAAATCGTTAGTTTTAAGCGGCAGTCCGGCTCCCTCGATATTAGTAACATTAGAGGAGAGATATTAAATTGTAATGGCATATATCTGATTACAGTCACATGATCAGGAAGTGATTTTGTCCCCTCTAGAGCTGTGTTTCTCTATGGACCGTGGCCTTTGGATACCACTTGTATGTCCATGTTCTGTGTCTGTACACTGAATGTCTCTAGTGATTGTGGCCTCATTAGTGGTCTGTGTGTCTCTACTGATTGTGGCTAATTGGTGTCCAGAGGTGGAAAATCCAGGTTCAGCAAGTAAAGACAGTGGTCTGTGTTTTCTGCGCCCATCCTCACCGGTCCATGGTGGGGATGGCCTTCGGGGGGCTGTGCAGGTACTGCTTAAACTGCAGCTCGAAGGCCTGTCCGATGGTGCTGATCACGTTCTGGGCCAGACCGTCACAGCACTCCAGGATGTGGCAGGCTGGGAGAAACAGGGAAACACACACACACACACACACGCTCACGAGTGAGTTTACAAGCTGCCATGGTCAAATACATTCATTCATTCATTCATTATCCTAACCCGCTTATCCTGAACAGGGTCGCAGGGGGCTGAAGCCTATCCCAGCATACATTGGGCGAAAGGCAGGAATACACCCTGGACAAGTCGCCAGTCCATCGCAGGGCACACACACCATTCACTCACACACTCATACCTACGGGCAATTTAGACTCTCCAACCAGCCTAACCTGCATGTCTTTGGACTGTGGGAGGAAACCGGAGTAACCGGAGGAAACCCACGCAAACACGGGGCGAACATGCACCGTCCGGTCAAATACATATTCGACATAATCTTAGCTCTAGACGGTGGTACTCTGAGAACAACCCTGCATATTCCTGAAAAGTGTCAACAAAACATACGACTAAACAGAATGTACAATCAATCATATAAAAGTCACATTCAAGTCAATTCTGTGTGAGATTAAGAAATTGTTAAGGTTTTTGAGTAATTGCTTTGTGTGGTACCTCTCTGATTGACGGGATCTTTCGCAACGTAGGCAACGTAGTCTGGCGTGTCCTACAATGGAAGTACAAAGACAATATCAGCCATTGTAGAGTTATTGTAGCATTACAAACAATCACAGGCTATTGTAATGTAGCGCTTCCTGAACCGTGACAGACAATAGCAAGTTATTGTAACGTAGGAGAGCCCCAACAGTTACAAACAACCACAGGTTATTGTAGCATAGCGCTACCTCACAGACAATAGCAGGTTATTGTAGCGTAGCGCTACCTCACAGACAATAGCAGGTTATTGTAGCGTAGCACTACCTCAAAGACAATAGCAGGTTATTGTAGCATAGCGCTACCTCACAGACAATAGCAGGTTATTGTAGCGTAGCACTACCTCAAAGACAATAGCAGGTTATTGTAGCATAGCGCTACCTCACAGACAATAGCAGGTTATTGTAGCATAGCACTACCTCACAGACAATAGCAGGTTATTGTAGCATAGCGCTACCTCACAGACAATAGCAGGTTATTGTAGCGTAGCGCTACCTCACAGACAATAGCAGGTTATTGTAGCGTAGGAGCGCTCCAACAGTTACAAAAAAATCACAGGCTATTGTAGCGTAGCACTACCTCACAGACAATAGCACTCTATTGTAGCTCAGCGCTACCTCACAGACAAAAGCAGGTTATTGCATCGTAGGAGCGCTCCAACAGTTCCAAACAACCACAGGTTATTGTAGTGCAGCACTACCTCACAGACAATAGCAGGTTATTGTAGCGTAGGAGTGCTTGAACAGTTACACATAACCGCAGGTGAAGACAGAGATAAGGTTTCGGGCGCCGCCGTTTAAGTGAGACGTCTCGGCTGGCGTCTGGCAGCCGGAGCGCGACACGGCGACCGCGGCGTGAGCGTGGCGACCGCGGCGTGACCGCTTCGCTCACCGTGTCTCCGCCGGAGGCGAAGGAGATGGACTGCATGGGGTGATGAGCGATGACCTGGGACAGGGGAAGAGCGGAGAGTCATTCCTCAGAGGATCGATGGCGGCGTAATCCATCCCGCGCGGCTCCACGGAGCCAGGGCCTTAGCGTGTGCGGAGCGTGTGCGGAGCGTGTGCGGCCGCGCGTGTGAGGCCCTGTGGCGCTGAGGTCCGTACATCAGTGCAAGCGAAACCCGCTGAGGTCGGCTCTTCTGGGTCTTAATTTGGTGGTATAACGCGGTATGGTAAAACGCTCAGCGATCCCCAATGAGAACTCTGTTAGATTTGAATTAGCACTGAACATCTGCCCGTGTAATTGGTGTGTGGAATTGTGCTGTGGTCTGAGTTTCTGAATTCAGCTGAGCAGCACTGAGTTACATTGTTTTCTCTCGTTCTGTTGTAAGACGTATTGTACTGTAGGGGTTCTTACACTGTGGGTGACCCACTGCTCGTTCAAGGGAGGGGTTAGGGTGGGCCTTGTTTTATGTTTTACACTTTACATAGTAATTTACAACAGTAAACTAAAACATGCACTGTACAGCTGGTATGCAGTGGAGCTGGAAATAATATATCTAATAAATTCCATATCTGAATAATCATCAGCCTCCATATTAACGGAGGTGGGGCTCAGTAAATATATGCGTACATAGATTGTGTTCCGTTAGGAAATGCTCTGTGCTGATTGGATCTGTGCAGTGGTGGTGTGTTGTGATTGGTCGATGTACCTGTCGCGTGGTGGGCACGAGCAGGCCAAGCCCCTCGATGGAGATGTTGACAGTGATGCTCATCCCAGCGAACCGCAGGTTACTCTTCCCCATGATGGACTGCAGGGCCTTGTTAGTGGCCTGAGAGAGAGAAGAGGGGTTACACACCATGCACACACACACATGCACACACACACAGAAATACACATGCACACACACACACATACACAGGCATACACACATAACTACACATGCACACACACAGAAATACACATGCACACACACACATAACACACAGACACAAACATGCGCACACACATACACAGGCATGCACACACACACACTCACACACACACAAACACACATACACACTCACATACACAGGTACACTACACACACACACACACACACACACGTACAGAAACACACATACACACTCACATACACAGGTACAGTACACACACACACACACACACAAACACACATACACACTCACATACACAGGTACAGTACACACACACACACACACACGCTCTGCAGACCAAACACTAATCACACCTTCTTCTTCCACATGCCCTTGACCCCCGGCACAGCCTCATACAGCCTGTTGATGGCTTCCCTGGGGGGAGAGAGAGAGAGACACGTGGGTCAGGCCCAGAGCAGACAGGCAGCCATCGACCAGCTCTCAGGATATCAACACTTTCACCTGAGAAACCACCATCTCTAGCTCTGGAGGACATCAACACTTTCTCCAGCGGTTTCAAAACATAGCATGAGCTGGTTAAACCATGTTGAACATGGAGCTGGTCTGAACTTGTCAACCATCTACCAGCTGTTTCAAAACCTAGCTTGAGCTATTTTTTCAGCAGGGTCCCAGTCTAACTGCAGTTCTCAAGGAACAGTACCCTGTGTTGTGTTAGTGTTGATATCTCCAAGTCTAACTTCAGTTCTCGAAGAGGTGCATTGTCAGTGTTGATATCTAGCTACAGTTCTCTGTGATAGTTCTTGGTAGTAAGTACTGATAAGTACTCAGTTTAAGCTTCAGTTCTATGTGACACGCTTGACTGTCAGTGTTGATATCTCCCAGAACGTCAGTTCTCTCTGAGTGGTACCCTGCACATTGTCAGTGCTGATATCTCCGCTTGGCTGCAGTTCCCTTTGACACGCCGGACTGACAGCAGTGAAAGTTGGCAGCTGTCTGTGTCAAGGACCCGACCGGGATCAAGTGGCTCATACATATTTCAACAGCAGCACTTGTCCTGTGTAGAGGACCTCACTGAGTGTTCAGTTTCTGTTTCAGAAACTCTCACATCTCAAATCAGGACAGGGGGTGGGTGAGCGAGGTAATGCACCGCCTGAGCAGGAGGTACGGCAGCCGAAAAAGGCAGTTAGAGGTGAGGAAACCTCGAACATCAGCGCTCGTCAGGGGAACTTCCTGTGCTCTTTTTCAGTCCCTCTACCGTTTCTCTCTCGGTATCTTTGTGAGGTAGATGTGATAGTGCTCTCTCTGTAAATATTGAATAAAAGCTTTTTAAGTGTCAAATCTCAATCTCTCTCTGAATCTCTCTCCCCTCTGTGTCTGTATCTGTGTGAGTGTGTGCGCATATGTGAATGTGTGTATGTGTGTGCGTCTGTGTGTGCATTTCTGTGCATGTATGCACTTGCCTATGAGTGTGTGCATATGTCTGTGTGTATGCACTTGCCTATGTGTGTGAGTATGTATGTGTCTGTGTGTGTACTTGCATGTGTGTGTGTGCGAGAATGTGTGCACGCGTGCGTATGTCTGGGTGTGTGCAGGCACGTGTGTGTGCATGTGTGTATGTGTGAGTGTGTGTATGTGTATGTGTGAGTGTGTGCGCATGTGTGTATGTCTATAACAGTATAGTGCAACAGTGGGAGATAACCCTCCCTGTAAAACAGAGCACACAGAAGTGGTTCATAACCTGTCTGTGCCCTGATTGATTGAGCCTGAAATCCCTGCTGCTGAGACAAACAGACCCCTCGGTGAAATAAATACACTCGGTTTAACACAACACAGTAACCGTGAGCCCCCCCCCCCTCTCCTCCCAGTGTCTCCATGCTCTCCTGTCACGGTTTTCATGCGGTATCTCTGCCGAACACCTTTTCCCCCCCCCCAAGATTCGGCGGATGATTTACAAGAAATGGGCCGAGAAGGATGGCACAGAAGCATGACCGGTTCTTTCCAGTCCAAACCGAACCCACTCGCCCATCACTCAAAGGGCCTCTCATCACACATCGCATCACGCGGGAGATGTAATCACTTGAGCGGTATTTTTAGGGAGCGTGGGCTAGCGCTAGCCCGGCTCTGTGCGGGGCCCGGCCCCCGCCCTGCTGTGTGTCTCTGAGAGCGCGCAGCATCGCTCCACAGTCATTAGGGCCCATCATCAATAATACATCCCCCGATCACTCCAGCCCTGCTGTTCTCACTGCACTTAGCCCTCAGAGCGCCCGGCTCACGTTACCGCCGATCGATCCACCGAGGCCGGGGGGGGGGGGAGGGTGCATGGGGGTCTCAGCTGAGCTCCAGGGCCCTGCCCCCCCCCCCCTGCCCCCCCCCACACACACCAAACGGCAGGGCCAGAATGCTCCTCATCATAAACACAAACACGCACACAGGCTCTGCGGAAAACGCTGGAAGGTGAGAGAAACGCGTGAGTGCTGCAGCTCCTGTGATGCGTGTGTGTGTGTGTGTGTGTGTGTGTGTGCGTGAGTGTGTGTGTGTGAGAGATTGTGTGAGTGTGTGTGTGTGTGTGTGAGAGTGTGTGTGTGAGAGAGTGTGTGTGTGTGTGTGTGTGTGTGTGTGCGCGTGAGGGATTGTGTGAGTGTGTGTGTGTGTGTGTGTGTGTGTGAGAGTGTGTGTGTGAGAGAGAGTGTGTGTGTGTGTGTGTGTGTGTGTGTGTGTGCCTGTGCGTGTGCGTCTGGGCTGGGAAGGTTCTGGAAGCTCTCCCCGAGACGCCGAATGGCAGAAAAGGAGTGCCCCGCACCCGCAGTCCCGGTTTTGAAGAGACTGCAATGCTTTGGCTCCGCCAGCAGAGGGCGTTTATGCCGTGTGAGCACACGGTAAACAATGGAAGAGAGGGACATATTTACTGTGCCATTGATTTAGGGGCAATGAGCTCAATCAGCAGGAACACTTGGTCACACTGTTTTTGTCCCGGAGTGATTTTCAGGGCTCTTGTCTCTTTCTGAGGCGCATAACTGATTTTCTTTCACCTCTGCATCTACCAGCCATTGTGTGTGTGCATGTGTGTGCATGAGTATGTGTGCACAGGCATATATGCATATGCTTGCTTGTGTGAGTGTGTGTGTGTGTGTGTGTGTGTGCGTGCGCGTGTGCGCGCGAGCACGTGTGTGTGAGTGTGTGTGTGTGTGTTTGTGAGTGTGTGTGTGTGTTTGTGTGTGCGCGTGTGCACATGTGCGTGTGTGTGTGTGTGTGTGTGTGTGTTTGTGTGTGCGTGTGTGCACGTGTGCGTGTGTGCACGTGTGCGTGTGTGTGAGTGTGTGTGTGTGTGTGTGTGTGTGAATACACACATGTATACCCCCAGTATGAGACCTGCCATTGCACTGACACACAATTCTCCTGACCCACAGAAATGGGCTGACAGCATGACCCCTGTCTTACCTTGTCACCTGAGTTCGTGTGTTGAAGTCCAGGGACCGCATGGACTTCAGGACCTCGATGCAGCCCATGTACTGGAAAGAACAGAGACAGGCATTACATCACTCTACACTGCGGCGGAGGTGTGAGGTCACAATATGTGATTTAAATGTTCTTCACAGAACATTCTAATGCTGATGTCACAATCACTGTCTGGTAATTGAAAGCAATAGAGTTCTAGAACTTAGAATTTAGAACTTAGAAAAACATTCCAAAAAGCATACCCTTGAAAGGGTTAATGACGCAACGTGAGGAATATCAACCGTCCGATCCATTTGAGGGAGAACGGATCGTGATAAAGCACCCTTTTAGGCCAACTGACACCGAACAACTCCAAACAGCACCATTCAGAGGCACTTAGCCTAGCCACTCACTGAGGTCACAGTAAACAGACAAGACAGGCCCGCTAACAAGCACGAGACATGCACCCCGAGCCACACAAGTAATGGTTTGGCCCAACTGCCAAGTAAAGGCTGTAATGTTTATAACTCTGCTTCTCTGGTATAACACGCACTCTATCCGCTGCTTTCCCATGTGATTTAGTGCCTTTATTATTTATACTATTCTGGTAGTGCATTACTTCCTGGAACCTCGGAGTGACATCATAATTGACACTCGGAGGGTGGTAATTGGCTCATAAATAGATTAGGAGAGCTCCAGGGGCTAATAGCCCACAGTAGAGCTTCAGCTTCCCTAAGGGAAGAGGCACAGATGTTGGGTAACTGGGTTAGAGAGATATATTTCCTTATGTCTTTGTCATTTACTTGGAAAGGAGGAATAAACACACATACTGGCGTAAATACTGAGTAGGAAATAACCTAAAGCATCATGGCATGGCAGTTTAAAAAAAGACAACATCCATTTTTAGAAGCAGTCCAAACGCAATTGTTGTTTTATACGGTTGTGCAGTGCGGTTAGTGTTGTGTTGCACTGCAAAATCTCAGGGGGATCCATGGGAGGGTTTTCAGTTTATCTTTTTACTGATACCAGCATCTAAAGAGTTAAAGTAGGCCCCAATACAACACTGCAAAAAACACAAAATAACAAGCATGTTCCTCTTACTGTATATTTAAACTTTTTGACAAAAATAGTACATATGACAAAACATATTGCCAATGAAGCGAGACAGTTTGACTCATTTCAAGATTTGGCAATGGGGTATGGCCATTTCACTTATTTTCGACTTCAAGGGAAGAAGTAAGAGTCTAAGTCTCATTCTAAGAAGAACACGCTTGTTAAGACCTGCTACTTTTTTACTGTGTAGAGAGGCCCAGTGAAGAGTCTGATCAGGAGACTTACTTAAAAACTTAAGTAAGATTTTAAGCCTAAATATAAGACTAAAATATTAGTTGAGACTGACTTATCTTTCTAGAGACGCACTTCCTCCTACATGTTGAAGGATTCAGAAATAAGAAATCCATACTTTCCTGCATTATTTATAATTACGCAGGAGAGCAGAGAACAAACCTTGCCATGCAGTTAACAGTGCGGCGCGGTGACCGTGGCAACGGAGCGCTAATTTCCTCCAGCGACGGTAACGGCACCCCGTCGTCTCGTTCTTTTGTTTTTCGCGCAGACATTAAAGCGCCCCGGAGAGAGGGGCGGAGCCACGGCGCTGCGGGGGGGGGGGGGCGGTCCCAGAAACAATCAGGAGACGAGATGGCCAGGGAGACAGCTGGGATGAACTCATCCAGGGGGGGCTTTTAAAAAGATGTCATTCCACCTCCAGGGGCGCCGGGCGGACCGCTGGTGATGATGTCATCGGGGCCCTGGCGGCCCACACCCACGCGCGGGCTAACGAGGGGACGCATCGATAGTACAGTGGGGCCGAGGCCTCCTACACCACACACACAGGTGGAGAGAGAGAGAGAGAGAGAGAGAGAGAGAGAGAGAGAGAGAGAGAGAGAGAGCGAGAAAGAGAGAGAGAGGGGGGGAGAAAGAGCAAGAGGGAGGGAGAGAGGGGGAGAAAGAGTAAGAGGGAGGGAGGGAGAGAGTAGAGAGAGACAGAGGGAGGAGAGAGAGAGGAGACAGCGAGAGAGAAAGAGAGAGAAAGAGAGAGGCAGAGAGAGAGATAGAGAGAAAGAGAGAGGCAGAGAGAGAGAGAGAGATAGAGAGAGGGAGAGAAAGAGAGAGAGCTGCAGGGCTCTGCAGTCTGATGTAGAGCAGATAACGCCCCCGGTTGGTCTGCAGTGACATACATATGCATGCACACCTTCGCCCTTATCTGTCTGAGAACCGGCCATTTACTGCTTTACTCTAAACTGGGTGTGTCCATTTGTGTGTGTATGCAGTTGTATGTTCATACAGTATAAGTGTGTGTAGTGCATGTGTGTGTCTATGTCTGGGGATGTGTTTGTGGGTATGCTATATATGTGTGTGTGGGTGTGCACGTGTGTGTGTGTTTGCTTGGGGGTATGTGTGCATGCAGAAGTACATCTGGATGTACAGTATATGTAGGTGTGCGTGTGTGTGTGTGTGCTAGTGAACATGTGTGTATGAGTAGGTATGTGTGTATGTGTGTGTGATCGTCTGATCACACACACATACACAATGTGTGTGTGCACTCATGATTGTGCATGTGTACGTCTGTGAGAATGTGTATGCATATGTATGAGTGTGCCGGCGTGTGTATATGTGCGCGCTTATGAATATATGAATGTGCGTGTGCGCTTGTGCGTGTGTGCTTGTGCATGTGTGAACGTCTGTGTGTGTGAATGTGTATGTGTGAGAGTGTGAATGTGTGTATGTGAGTGTGTGTGTGTGTGTATGCGTGTGTGCGCTTGTGTATGTGTGAGTGTGTGTGTGTGCTTGTGCATGTGTGTGTTTGTGTGTGCTTGTGTGTGTGAGTGTGTGAATGTGTGCGTGTGTGTGTGTGTGCGTGTGAGTGTGTGAGTGTGTGAGTGTGTGAATGTGTGTACGTGCTCCAGCCAGTTCCCCTCTCCCAGTGAACTGAATGAGTGCATAACCAGATTAGGAGGCAGAGGGAAAGGTCCCATCAGGGAACCAGGCTCAATAGTGCCATTGTCCCCCTCCTCCACCAGAACCATCTCAGCCCTGTATTACAGAGCCACATCCATCTACACAGGGACCAGACCTGGGTCACACACGTCATTCTTTTACATTCAAATTCTTTTTCTAGGCTTTACGGAGCTTCAAAAAGTGCAAATCCCACATTCTGGGTGCCTCAATAGCACCAGGCAAGATCAATTGAGCACAGAATGGTACTTGAATCTAAAGCAATGAAGTATTTGAGCCAGGTCTGACAGGGACACCCTTGGCTAGAACCCGGAGAACGTTCACCCCAGGCCCGAAACCCTCGCCTGAACCCCGTCCTGAAACCAGGGTCCAAAGTTTTCCAGGAAACCCCCAATACACACCCACAGAACACGTCTGGATGGGAAAAGAAAGAGAAAAAAAGGCTTTTTCTTGCCCGGTTCTGGCAAAAGGGAGAGGGAAAGCTCCGGAATATTCCGTGCTCCCCTCCCCATTGAGCTGCATCCCAGGAAATAAACATCCACAGAACACGTCTCAGCCCTACACTGCAAAAAAGAGTCTGTCTTAAACACAAGCTGAATTCAATTCTTCATAACCACATGAACACCTTCCTAAAGTATATATTCCATAAATTGCAATACTTGTGTATTTACACACCAAAGCTCTTTTCCATCCACTTCTTGGAAAATAATTTGAATTTAGATTTTACATCATTGTGTACCAGTGGGTGTGTATGTCGTGTATCAAATTTTCAATCAATTCTCGGTTCCCCTCCAATCTATGGCCTTGCACCGACAGCATCGGGAGGCTTAAATGACTGTACACGTCTGTTTCTGCGTATCTTGGCATGTTTGTCACAGAGGCAAAGCGTGTCTTCGATTTCCGGGAGCGAGCTGGGGTCGGGTTGAAGCTGGGACTTCACCTCCAGAGAAGTGTGGAGAGAGAGAAGTAGCCTGCCCCGGATGTTAGGTGAACTTGAGAGCGTACACACAGCAGTGTCACTGTGACCATCATTACGTGTCTAAAATGGCGTCACAGGGTCTTTGAATCTGGAGGGCTTTTGTAAACCCTGGGTTATAAATCAAGTCATGTCGCGGTCGTGTGGAACAATAACCTTTCATAAGATCTCACTTCCACCCACCATGACAACTCAGAAACCATTTCAGCAACGCATTGTCAACATCATATTAATGCAATTACTGGGGACATAAGGTTGAACATGAGTTTATAACACTGCCGTAAGATGGTGGTTTAGGGTTGTTTGCCTCCAGACTCAAGTGTGTATTTATTATGAATTTTATATAAAAATGATAGTAAATTTATTATATAAAGATATAGCTCTCATTCAGGGCCGAAGTGAACCCACTTTTTTTTAGCTCCGTACCACATTATCGGGGACAGCAGGCAGCAGCAGGAATCGATAGTGTCAAGCTGTGTTTTGCGTTGTCGTATTTTACGCCGTGGGTATAATCTCTCTCATGTGAGCATCGTGTCTCGTCTCATTGTATCGCGGCTTTAAATCGACTCTGGTGCCGCGAAATTTTTCCGAAGGGGGTCGTAAAATTCGGTAAAGTCAAGCGGGGGAGGGAGAGAGTGGGCGTGAGAGTTGAACGCGTTCAGGAGAAGACGAACCCCCGCCCCCCCCAGTCCCCCGCCCCCCCCAGTCCCCCGCCCCCCGTCCCCCCCGCCGCCGGGCTGCCGAGATCAGCAGGACCCTCTGCTTCCCGCTATCCCGCTAACACGCATGTGATACAAATGACTGTGATTAAACCTAATTGAATATGGGAATGAACGCTGCCTGCGTAACCCAATTACACTGCGAGCTCCGGCCCAGCCGGGGACCGTGAAAGAGCCATGCCGGTTTGGCGGGAGGAGGGGTTCGGTGGGGGTGGGGGCGGGGGTTTCGGGAGGGGGCTGGGGTTGGCGCTCCTCTGGGGACGATCGCTGACATTGACGTCAAGCGGTCTGCTTCCAAACGTAACCCCTTGCGCGCCGCGAATCGGGACGGAGGGACACCTCGGGAAAATGTTTATCTCCGTGCGCTGCAACGGCGATGATACAAAGATACTCGAGCGGCTTCTTCCCGTCGGGGCGATAAAGCGTTTATTACCTCTGCTGCCCGAATATTCAGAAATTACAGTACGCCGCAGCCATGGTAACCTGGGTGAAAGTAATGTCGTGAGATCCTAAACAAAAAAACAACTCCGGTTTGTTTTGTCTGGCACATGCAATGAAGGACAAACACAGATGCAAACAAACGGTGCGTAACAAACACAAAAAAGACTGGTCAAGCAATCAACACACAAGATTCACAACCACAGCAATGTGCGTTGACATGCTACTACAAAATCTGTTTCACCAACCGAACATTTAAAAGCAAATGGGAGTCAGCGTTTAATTACACCTGTGTGTCTTTCGGTTGGTAGTGCAAGCGAACCTCAGATAAGAGCGAACACAAGCGCAGATGATGGACAACCATGCAGATGCATTTACTCCACCCAACAACAGCAACATCAACAACAACAACATCACACACTCATACCCATAACCATATGCACACACCAATGTAATCCCGTGAAAGATCTAACCTCTTGTCTATCTACATAAACCTCTAGCTAAGCTATTCACTTATTTATGTTCCCATATTGCCAAGCTGACGCAGTGTGATACGCACAACACATGAAAACAAAGCAATCTGGAAAATGTCGTAGTCGTCAAAAATTCACCGACTCGCTTCCTGCATAATTCACCGAAACAAACGATTCATTGAAGGTTCCTCCCGCATCATCAAATTCATATTCCTCCTAACCCACTTTGAGGCAAACACACTGTGTTGGGCGGTGGACACAAATCCCTTTTGCTTAAAGCAACAATAGCAATGTTCAAAAACGTTGCTCCGTAAAGGTCGCTCAGCGACGGCCGAAAGCAGAGGCGCCCCGGCGTCTCAGAGCAACAAGAGACGACAGCCAATGAGATGACAGAGAGCCCTCATGCACCTGCAGGTGCACGGACCCATGAGGACCCCCCGTAAAACTGTCAAACGGCACGAAAATACGAGACAGGACTTCCTGCAAACGGGCTGCGAGAGGGAGCACACGCCGATCTTATCTCGACAGCGCGGCTGTAAACAAGGTACGCTAGCGTAGGGCGGGATCGCGGAGGAGAGGAGCGGAGAGGAGAGGAGAGGAGAGGAGAGGGGCACTCACCCTGACCACGTAGGACGCTCCGGTGCCGGTGATCTTCTTGTCCGGGTGCAGCCAGCCCTGGGAGGGCTTGTGGATGAAGCTGCCCTTCTGGCTGAGGTCCTCCCGGCCCAGACGCATGCCCTCCAGCCTGGCCCTGCGGCTCATCCCCGAGCCCCCCGGGCTGCCCGACGCTCCGGCCGCCTCCGGTCCCGTCCCCGCCGATCCGGAGCAGCGTTGCCGGGCGACGGCCTGCAGGGAACAGGACGTGACACACACGGGGTCACAGGAGTTCAGCACCGCCGCCAAACTCGCCACGGGCCCGCTCAGGGGCATGCCTCCGGGCCCCAGCGGGGGGCCCTGGGGGGCCGCGGCGCCGCCCCGCCCGGAGTCCTTGCCGGAGGAGGAGCCGGACGATCCGGACGAGCCGGAGTTGGACGGGCTCCGGCTGAGCAGCGCGTTGGAGAACTTCCACTGGGGCATCCGCGGGATGAGCATGCAGAAGGTGGTGGCCCCGTCCTGGTCCGGGTCCCCCTCCGGGGGCGGGGGAGGGGGCGCAGCGCTGGGCGGGCCGGCCGGGCGCCGGCGGTCCGAGAGGGGCAGCGGGGGCGGGGGCGGCGAGGCGTGGGCGGCCGGGTGCCGGGCCAGCGGGGTGGTCACCGCCACCTTCCCGCTCATAGCCAGGCTCTGCATGAGGTCGTCGCAGGAGGAGGTCACAGACTCGTTGCGGAAGCGGCCATACTTGGGCTTAAGTAGCATGCCCGGGGGAGCGGCAGAGGTTTAGCAGGGGTGGGATTTGGGGAGTGGAGGGGGTGGTGGGTGGGTGGGTGGGTGGGGGTTTGGGGGAGGATAGGATGGTGCTCTTTTCGGAGGAGGGGAAGAGGGGGGAAGGGGGGGAAGGGGGAAAGAGGCGTATCGAGAATAAAAAAATAAATCTTGTTTTTCTTTTATTAGCGAAAAAAATTAAAAAGAGGAGAAGATCTTCCTGAGAGAGATGTCTCGCTTCTCTGTGCTGAGTGAGCGCTGTCCCGTTCTCTCCCTCTCTCCTTCTCTCTTTCCCTCTCGCTCTGTCTCTCCTTTCTGCTTGCGGCTTTCTCTGGCTCCGTGCTCTCTCTCTCTCTCTCTCTCTCTCTCCCTCCCTCCCCCTCTGTCCTTTCCCAGTGATGTCATTCTGCTTTTGCTCATCTATTAGCCTTGCCCAGCCCAGCTGCTCTCCAATAGCATTAGCTAACAAACATCTGCCCGGGTTTCCCTCCCTCCCCCATCCCCCCCACCACAGAGAGCAGCTTACATTGCACTCAACACTTACAACAGGAAACAGCCCCTCAACCGTCTGAGACTAATGCACACTCCACTAAGGTGTGACATCACAAATACGCGATGAGACTAATGCACACTTCACTTTAACCCTAAGGTGTGACATCACAAATATTCGATGAGACTACTGCACTCGCCTTTAACCCTAAGGTGTGACATCACAAATGTTCAATGAGACTCACAATGAGACGACTGCACACTTGACTTTACCCCTAAAATGTGACATCACAAATGCACACTACTTTAACCCTAAGGTGTGACATCACAAATACGCAATTAGAATGTTCTTAACTGAACATTCTCATGCTGAAATCACAATCACTACTGTTAATTGAATGCAGTGGAGTTCTAGAATACAGACTTCTTAATTTGTTAACATTCCAAAAAAACCTACTCTTCAAAGGGTTAATAATCTCGAATGCCATTATAGGGGAAAAGGGGAGAGTGTGCAAGATGCAAGCCTTCTGTCTCCTTTCCACCTCTAAGGACAACCAAGTCTCTGTCTAACATTCAATCATTTCTAGATAATTTTTTTGATTTACACAAATGAAGCTTTAGCACAAGGAAAAAAAATTCTGGCGTGCGGTAAACTCTATGACTGCGGAAATTATTTTTTACATTTAGTAAGGTGGTTCTGTACAAGAAAAGGGTCAGTACATCTTCAAAAACATTTCACAGGGCCAGTAAGGGAAGCTCTGTGACCTATTCTGTCAGCCGCACAGGAGGCCCACAGCAGGAAACTCCGCTCTTGCTTAAGAGACAATGGTACGAGCCGATTTAACCCTTTTGAAGGGCAAGAATCTTTTCTAAATTCTATGTTCCAGAACTCGATTTGCTCTTCAACTGCCGGTAGTGGTTGCGACACCACATTGCGCCACGCTTCACTTTCCTGGCCTTTCCAGTCACAGGCAGGAAGAGGACGTTCTTGCGCGGCCGACGGCCCCTCTCGGCCCACATCAAGCCGTGGGCGTCCGACCTCTCCAACGGGCCGTCTGGAAAGTGCGGTCGTCCCCAGCAAAACATGTCAAAACAAACAACCGCACCGCAGGAAAACAACGCGTTCCTGTGACGTGGGTATTTAAAATAACTGTTGCAACATATTGCCTATATGCGCAATCTGTTGCAACATACTGGTCACGAGGAACCAAATCAGTAGGTCATTTAACAATGACCAGGCTTATTATTACAGAACAATACATTTTCCTACAATTCCTACAGATTTTGCTAAATATTCTGAATGGGAATAGAGCTAGCCGACAAAGTAAACGGAGCGATTTAAGTGAATTACTCGGCTGAGTCTACCCAGAATGCACTGCGCTGTTTCCCCAGAAGAAGCTTCTTCAGCCAGGAGACACACAGTCTCCACTAACCTGGCAGACACAGTCATCATCCTGATGCATAGTCTTAAGCGGAGCTGTGTCCTGATTACGACAAGTCAGTCTGTTTGTTACACTTTATTATTGAAAATGTATTCAACCCGTTCAATCGATCTCTGAGAGGTACGCAGGACCTCAGTAATTCTGGGTCACTGAAGCCACTTCCAATTAGGATGAGTGGACTTCTGTGTGTGTGTGTGTGTGTGTATGTGTGTGTGTGTGTGTGTGTGGGGGGGGGGGGGGGGGGTCAATAAACAGCCTAAGTGAGGAACAGTGTTGCCTTAACAGAATTACTGCCAGAACCATCCAGATATGTGTCCATCTCAGACTCCCCTCCCTACACCTTCACCCTGTTCCCAAGAGAGACATCTGCTATAGAGTAATGTGCAAAAGTCTTAGGCACTGGTATAACATTCTGTACAGATAAGATTCTTTCAAAAATAATTCAATGGAAGGTCCTAAATAAACGCACTATACATTTTACATTACATTTTAGTCATTTGAATAGCTAAAAACTGAATCAAATCAATATTTTTTGTGACCACCCTTTGGCATTAAAACTGCATCACTTCTCTGAGATATAGAACTGCAGGACAGTGTTGGCTAAGACAATCAGCAGGGAGGTTGTTCCAAGTATGTTGGAGAACTTGCCACAGTTTTTCTGCAGACTTTGGTTGGCTCCTTGCTTCTGAACTCAGACAGCCTTGATCAAGTTTTTATGTTAAAAAAAGTAGTCAATTGCTTACAGTAATGTTACTTTTTCAAATTAAATGCAAAAATGTCTCTGTAAAATTAAATATTTTGGAAAATTAATATTTGAAAATCTCCAATGTGTTCTTTTATACTAACACACACACAAAAAGAAACATATATATATATATATATAATATATAATAAAGTCTAGGGTGCCTACGACTTCTACACAGTACTGTAGGTACTAAAAGGCAGGCTGGGAGAGATCAGGCCTCCCCCCCAACTCTCTGCCCTCTCCCCCCCTCTCTTTCTCTACCTCTCTCTACCCCCTCTCTTTCTCTACCTCTCTCTACCCCCCCCGTCTCGCTCTCGTCCTCGTTACCGCGGTGAAGGGTGAAGTGGGGAATTGCGCGCTTTGGAGGCTCCGCTAAGTGGGTTAAACAGGGATTTGAAATGCACACCTTTCTGGGAAAAAATCCAATACAAAACCCTGCATCTTTCCATGAATCCGGCACAAGGTCACTTCTAACAGGGGGTGGTGGGGGGGGGGCAGGATTAGAATAGAAGCTTAATAAGCGCTGAAGCCACTCTTTCTATCATGTCGGATAGAAACAACTGCCTCTCCCCCCTCTGAGTCTGTCCCTACTGCGGTGGTAGCCTCATAGCGCAGCCAATGCAAAGTTACCAGAAACTCAGGCAGAACTGTCAAATAAAGCAATACAGTACGTCTTCACTGGAGACAATAAGCGATTCTTAATTTTGTAGTATCTGAGATTTGCAGTTTACATTACATTACAGGCATTTAGACGATGCTCTTATCCAAAGCAACTTAAAAAGCTTTCAAAGCTTTTACTTTGTTTCTATACTCACACATTTGTTCCTATAATTTGAGGTCCTCTTTGAACCGATCAAAATATGCAATTCAATTGTTTGGACAAAAGTAAGCCGGTTAAGAACATACATTTTTATTTTGATTAGAAACTTTCTACCTTACCATCTACTTTGTTGAATATCTGACACTTTATGTGTATTTTTCAGCCAGACCCAACTCTATTCAATCTTAATTAACGTAATTTTGCTTGCGGCTGTTCTTAACCAAGATATTTACTAGTATTTCAAGTTTGGATACCATATATCAAGTGGTGTTGATGTAGGAAGCCATCAAAGTATGTTTTACTGAGAATTAAGATTCTCTTTGAAACGCTCAAAGCATGCCAAGACATAATTAACTTTTTAAATAAATGATCAATTTCACTAAATTTTTCTTGAGGCTGTTCTTAACCCAAATATCTGAATGACCAGTATTAAACTGGTATTATATCTGAGCAGTATTAAACATTTTTTAATTCATAATATGAAAGTAGACAGAAACTTGCGCCAGGTTTTACCCTGCTTTAATGCCAAAGATATGACGCCCCAAAATCGATACAAACCAAGTGACTTTTTTGGTTCTCTGCTGAATATATAAAGAACATTTACACAAAGTTTTAGCAATATTTGAGTGTTCACCCACCACACACATGGTTGATTTTTCATGGAATGATGCAACTATTATCTGACAAACCATGGCGTATTACTAAAGTTTAATGACATAAATAAAATAAAATAAATGTGGTTTGCACTCCAAGAGAAAAGCTTTTAAACATCATAAAGTGTTTTTGTTTGCTTTTATTTTGCAACAGCAGAAGAAAGTATGCAGGCGTTTCAGTTACAACCCCTGCTTTAGTGTGTCTCTGACAGCACTTAAAAGCATGATGACAATTGAATTATTAAACATTTAATTACTTAAATATAATTAATCAATCAATTGTACCCCTAGTTACACACATATTCCTAAAGCCCTGGTGTGCATACTTCATCTGGGTGTCTGTCTCCAGTAATACATGAATAAAAATGTTTTACTATTAGACAAAGGGAGCCTGATATCAAATTGTACGAAGTGTTTAATTGCAGTTGTAGTTGTAGTTGCTAAATGTGGTGAAACCAGTTAAGTTTAAATGGGCAATTACTTCTCCACAGGGGTGACATGGGTGTTTGATAACATTTTTCATGAAATATATGAAATTATAATTTATTCTTTTCTACCCAGGTTCCCTTTGTCCACTTTTACAGATCTCAAACCATTCAGCGTGACAAGGATGCAATAATAGAGGAAATCAGGAAGGGGGCAAAAACCTTTTTAGAGTACTGGGCTGGATACACTGTGCTTAAAGAACTTTAGTCTTAAAACTTTTATCTGTGCCATTTCTTTTGTTTCCATTTTCCAGAGTCATTGTTGTCAAAATATGTTCAAAACAGTCATCTGCTTCACCAGGAGTGATAGGCCCGTATATGAACGCCAGTCATGTTAAATAATGTATACATACCAAAAAAGAAGAAAATGGTTTTCTTTGCATGAATATTATAATTTTATGAAGAAAAATACTTGAAAAATAAATACATGTCCAAGCTGATTATAAGATTTACAATAATCATTCATTGTTTTACACAAATGCAAATTTGTTCATTTTTCATTCATTAATCCAGAAAGAGAGAGTTGCAAATATTGCATGTATTGCCATAATCTGTTTTTAAACACAGCGTTTCCAAAATGTGTGCACACGATCCAGCACACACAAAACACTTTCAAAACTGTTGCTGCAATGTAGTGGCAACGTTGTAACATTGACGAAACGTTCCGGTAACACCGTGAGAACGTTTTGTCTCGGCTGGGTGCTGTTACATTGATCGAGAAGAGGCACACGTGTGACTTCCTTCAAGGAAGCGCACCTGCATACTCTTACAGTCATTTTTGTGCTGAAGCTGCAGCTTGAAACTGTTCAAGTGATACTCAGTGTCATGCAGCTTAATCTCGCGTTCAGCTTTCACAGAATGATACCTTTCACATCAATTTATTAGACAGGATTGGATAATCCTAAAAGTTAAATTATAACAAGATTTCACTGCACATATGCAGTAAGGCAGATAATCACAGAAAGACCTAATTATAGGAAAACATAATCATAGAAAGTTGCAAACAGGAATAGTACAGTCAGCATTTTCCGCATCAGAAAGAGGGGAAAAAAAAAACTAAATTCATGTGATAACTATCCATCAGGTTCTTGGGTTGCTGACACACATATCACAGCATGGAATGGCATTTCTGTAGAATCAGCAGGTTTAATTGCAATGCACTACAAAAAAAAGCTGAAGCACAGTAAATGCCACCGTTACCCTACAACAGTGTAACTGAAATGACCAGAGAACTGACAGGTTCCATCAGGCACAAGAAAGGCATTTCATAAAAGTAGATATTTAAACAGAGAGAGAACACAGCGCAAGAGCTTACCCAGTTCTGAGTGTTTGGCAGTGTTGTCAGATAGCAGGCCCTGTCTGTCTCCTTGGGTCACATACACAAAATGAAATACGGGGACAACTCGAGGCTCTGAGAATGTGGAAGTCTGCCTTGGGCTGCAAATGTACAAGTGTCTCTATGAACAGAAGTGCATGGAGACAGAAGAAGCCACAATGACCACATCTCATCCGCCTTTGGCTCCAACGTCCAATCACATCGCGGGCACACTTCCTTGTTTGCGGTATGTTAAAAAAAAAGCTTCGATTTTTTTGCCCCTCTCGCATTTTTTGGTAAGTGTTAAATGTGTATTGGGGTGTCAATATTTGATATGTAACTGCTAACTAAGGGAGAGCTGAATAACCTGAGGTCATGTCCCACAGTGTATTAACCTCAGCTGGAGAGGTAATTGCATTCCGTGGACTCTATCCAGTAGTTCAGTGCAGAGCAAATACACCCCTTAACAACGTAGTCTTTTTGAGTTGATGGAGAGCGGGTTAATGATTGCAGTAGCAGAGCCAGCATCATTTCAAAACTACGGCCCGACACACACACACACACACACACACACACACACACACACACACACACACAAACACAAACACACAGCATCGGATGACAGGCTGCTCTGACCTTTGACAACCGGCAGGTTGACAACTGTCTACAGTGTGCAGTCTACACTATGCACTGACCTAACCACAGTCTGTGTGCGCCCTTTTCAAATGTCAAATGTTACCGTTTTGGTTTATCTGTGTCGCTTGAATGTTATAGTTAACACTTAGTTACCTAAAATTATTTCGCAGTAATTATTTATTTTTCAGTAAAATTACCGTGATGACCCAATTCTCCATTAACAAAGTATTTTGTGATGTGTGCTAAGAAGTTAAAAATGACCAGTTCAACGTGCCTTCAAATAACGTCAAAATTACATTAGCTTGAATGTGAATATGCTAATCTAACCACTAATATCCTGTTTCTTTAGTCTTCCCTCCGTGCTGAAGGTCACCCAGATTCTCCACACGGGATGTCCGTGTGTTATTCAGGTATGATTCAATGGCAGGGCTTGCATTAGACACAATTATACAACATCCAGGATTATCACATAACTTCCAGCAGTTGCCCTACCGTTACTTATTTACCACGATCCCGAGCGCCACCACACGCGTACTTCACCGTGGCACGTCGAGGTAGGTAGTGGTATTGAGCAGAATAAATGTGTATTTACCCACCACCAGCCGCTGTCCTCCACCTGAACCCCGACCGTAAGAACGGACTCAGGCCTGAGTGTGTGATGTGCGCAGTTTACAACATTATTTCGACAGGACATGCAGTGAATTTTATTTAGCAAGCCTTCTCGGAGATTAAGGTCGTAAGGCCACATATACCTTAACGTGAACAGTTAAATCACTTCCTGTTCACAGCTAATATTGCACGATTTAAGTATTTTCTTTATTTAGCTATTTGTTTCACCACGTGAGAACTTCCTGTGCTGCACGCGGTTTTCAAATTCTTCCAGCAAACGTATTTAGGCTACCTCATAAACATGCACGAGCCTCAAAACGTTTAGGACTATATCGTATTAAAAATTAGATTTTTGCCAACACAAACAGGGGGTGTATATGCTTTGCATACTTTACCAACATCAACAAATTCTACATAGCCTACACAAAAAAAGCCGATGCAAACTTGTGTTTTGCAGTGGCCTACGTGGGCAGGTTTACCGGTCTCAAAGGTAACCCTCTGCCAAAAAAAAAACAGACTGACATTCTCTTTCATCTGCTATCAAGCCTCATTCAAATGTCAACGTTCAAAGTACATGTTTTTGTAACATTTTCTATCTACAGATTTAAAGAAACAATTATACCAAACCGATACATGAAAGACAGGAATACAGGTTTTGCTAGTTTATTAATACAGAGGTCCAGTAAATTAAATAAGTGACAAGTTAACTACCTTTGGAACTTTTTTATGCGATATTGCCTATATAAAATGGGGTTATTAGTCTAATCATTTTTATGGATTCTCTGTAAAATAAGTTCATTTACTTGAATACGAATCGTTTTCTTTTAATTCCCATCAATGGACGTCCACATCCTAGTGTCTTTAGGCTATTAAAATTTAATAAAACGTGACGCCAACTATGGCCAAGAGTTACAAAAGAGTCCAATGAACATGAAGAATGTTGAAACAAAAAACAGCTAAATTAGCAATTTGGTGTTATGTCCAAAACAATAAATGCCTTGCGCACAACCCCAGTCTATGTACGTTCAGTACATCATACCATGACTTTGACGAAGCTGACTGTTGCGTTGCTTCAGAGTTACGGACTTCTGAGATATCGATTGTTTAGAAACAATTTATTTATTTAAATGCATAAACGGAACATGTTTTCTTATATCCCATGTTGATTTTAATGACTAGGTCGTGCAAAATCTGCTTGCAGGTAAGTGAATTAGCATTCTAAGGTACATCTAACAATTATAGGACATACAGAATTGGTTAAAACTACAAAAGTGATGACAGTCCCGCATGCTTGCATTTCGCGATCACGTACCCAGTCTGCTCCCGCAGTGCCCCCGGTGGCGGATTGATCCTCGTGTGGTTATCTTGCACACCCACCCATTTTCTAACGCAGACAGAACGAACACCACTTTAGTTAACACCTATCCAGTCTGCTCCGCGGTTCGCCTTACCCTCTGCAGCTATACTCTTTCTTGTCGGACCATTTCGTGGGTTATAGGTTTCGCTTTGTGAGCGCACTTTATCTGTATAGTGGTATTTAGTATTGACTGATACAAGAGACACAGAATGGGGGTATCACCAAGAAGGCAGAAGTGAAATAATGTAATGTTTCACTTAAAAAAAGAAAACGAAACCTAAAAGGTCAAATTCAGCCTGACGTGTCCGTCACTAGTGGGGTGACAAACTCCGAGTGCCGGATCCCCAGCGTGAAGGCAGGTGGTCGGGGCTTGTGCAGGGTCACCTTCTCCGGGTTGTGAGTGCCAGGACCGGGCTTCTGAGTGCCGTCGATGGGGACACTGTGTCGGCCGAGCATCGAGAACGCGGGCCGTCTGGACAGGTAGACGCTGGGGTCCGTGCTGTCGTACCGGCCCGGGCCTGGAGTTTGGGACAGGTCTTCCGCCGGGCCCCCTGACCTGCACCGCCCTGCGAAGGTGTAGCTGGCGCTGGATGGCTTCGTGGGCACCTGGGAGCCCATGATGGCAGGGAGCGTGTATTTGTTCGGAGGGGGCACGGTGTCCACGGGACGGTAGCGATTTCGAAAGCCCATGGTGTAGGACGGGGGTCTTCTCTGCCTGTTCAGCGGGGGGGCTGTCTCTGGGTTGTAGGCACCCGGCCCAGGAGTCTGGAAAATCCGCACTACAGAACAGAACAGAACTGAGTTATCCCTTTCGGGTGTGAGGTCACAAATACTGTGATTAGAATGTTCTTAACTGAACATTCTTAACTGAACATGTTGATGAACTTGTTGAAAATTCTTAACTGAACATGTCATGTTCTAATGTTGATGTCACAATCACTGCTGGTAATTGAAAGCAACAGAGGTCTAGAACACTGACGAAAACAAAGATTCCATGAAACCTGCTCTTCAATGTGTTGAATTCAGAAATGGTGGAAGCCGCAACTGTCCAGGCCAGGAGTTTCACTGCACCTGAGTCATTTATGTAATTTGTGATCTGTTGAGTGGGCAGAATTACCGTATCCACATAATCTTTCTCCTCCACCCACGTGACCTCAGTTTTTGAACAAGAGAGTAAAGTGAAGGCTATCGATGGATCACACAAAATGACTCAATGCGGTGTTCTTTTCCACAAGAACCAAGGTCACAATCTCCAGCACCAGCTACCAGAGCCAACCTGGTCTCAAACAACCACATCGTCGAGTGTAACGATTTATCGGCACGTGATTATAATCAGATAAACTAAAATCGATAGATATAAAATTGATAGATATTAATAGAATGTAGTCGATTAAAAAATTGGACCGCATCTGCGTACCAACGTTTTGTTTTGCACACTGTTAAATCGAGCGCATATTCTTCCTGTCTTTCAGTCAGTTTTTAGCGGGTTTTTTTTCATCACGCCTACACAACCGCTGCACTTTGATGGGGAATGCGCAACGCAGAAAACCACAGCCGATATCTGAAATGTCACTGCCCTGCCTATCTCTGTCCATCTGCAGCAACAGCAGCAAACACCCTGTCCTCCTCAGATCTGCTATTTCAGATCTGTCCCCTTTATGGGACACGAGCCTCTGGCCTTAATCTGAAAACCCCTATATTTTAAGATGCTGAAAGCTACATTTCAAAGGACATTAAGTAACAATAAAATATTTTGTCATACAAGTCACACTATTTTGTGAACTTTTTTTCTGCTGGAGGATATGCAAAGTAATTTGACGTTCGGTAAGGGAACCAGACCTTGGTAAAATATGTCATTGTCCTGGATTCAAATAATTTCCTAGGCTTTACTGAGGCTGTCTGGTGTATTGGAACCTATGAAATATTCTTTGCAATATTCTTTATAAAATTGCAAACCCCGCCTTCTGGTCCTCTTGGTTGGCTCAGCGGCATCAGGCAAGATCAATCGAGCACAGGAAAGTATTTGGATCCAAAACAATGGCGTATTGGTCCCAGGTCTGAAGGGCACTGAGCCCGGTCCTGCATGGCTGTCCTTGCCTTCACAGATCCCAGCTCTGTGAGAGATTTTTACATTACATTATTGGCATTTGGCAGACGCTCTTATCCAGAGCGACGTACAACAAAGTGCATACCCATAACCAGGGATAAGTTCGCTGAAAGACCCTAGAGGGAAGTACAATTTCAACTGCTACCTGTACAACAAAGATAAGGACGAGGGCCTTTTTTTTTTTTTTTTTTTTTTTTTGAGAACAAATAAACAAACAAACAGCAAAAGTGACCAAAGTTAACTATCCAAACACTGCTTACCTAGCCAACTAAAAATACCGATACACAAAGCAAGTCACAGAGACAACAATTAAGGTTCACAGGGAGGTAGGGAGGGATGGGGAGAGGTGCTGCTTGAGGAGGTGTGTCTTCAGCTTGCGCTTGAAGGTGGGGAGAGATTCTACAGTTCTGACCTCAACAGGGAGTTCGTTCCACCACCGTGGAGCCAGAACAGACAGTAGTCGTGAGCGTGAGGTGGAGGTTTCTCCTGCACACTCACCGGGGCGCCTCTCCCGGCCCAGCATGGAGTAGGCGGGCGTGCCGTCCCGGCCGAAGCGGGTGACTCGGGCATCGATGCAGTACTGCGGTCCCGGGTTCGAGTGGACGGAGGACACTGCACATTTCACACCAAACGAGACGGGCGTTCATTAGGCTCCGAATGTGGGAAATGGGCTGCAGTGTAATAACCCGAAAAATGTATTTCAGTCTTACGTTGAGGAATCGTATTTCTCAATACAAAAAGTATTGTCAGTGAGGTGAGACTGTTTGACTCATCTCGAGATTTGCAAATGGCATAAGAAAATGTCAAGCAAATCTAATCTCGAGATTTGGCAATGGAATAAGAAAATGTGACCTTTGCCATGCAAATAATTAACTTAAAACAAGCTAATATTTCTACTTGAGAGAGGAAAAAAATTTAAATCTTTAAATCTTAAAATTTCAAGCCTAAAACGCTTAAGACTTTTTTGCAGTGTGACATTTAAACATTTTAGTATCCAGTTTTTGCTTAAGTTATTTTGTTCAATGGAGCTTTAGTTTTATTGTGTGTGTGTGTGTGTGTGTGTGTGTGTGTGGGAGAGAGAGGGGGGAGAGGAAGAGAGAGAGAGTATGCTCAGTGTCAATAACACATTATTCTTCAGTAAATAAATATGAAAGTGAATGAATCCAGTGGCACTGAAACACATAGTACAGGTTGTGATAAACTGTACTGTGATATCTCCCTCTAGTGGCTGCAGCTTGGTATTAGAGTTCATGAAACACAAACTCCTCAATAGCTGAGGTTAAATGGATTCATCTCCATAAATATTCCACGGAAGAAAAATAGAAATGGCCATAAACTGTAGTACATTTAATTCATATTATTTCAGGATGAGTGCACCCAATAACCTGAGTATACAGCTTTGTGTTTTACACAGCACAGCTGGTGATGTGCTTGGCTACGGGAGACTTAAGTGCAGGTTACAATTCCCGTGGGGACTGTCACTCTTCCTCTGAAGGCACTCACGGTGGTGGTTCATCCGGCCATGGAAGGTGTATGCCGGGCTGGCTGGCTTGGTGAAGTCGTGACCCATGAACCCAATGGTTGGAGGAAGAGCGTAGCGACCCGGTCCCGGTCCTGTTGGCCAATGAAATGAACTACACTTTTTTTTTTACCTTTAGATTTTTCAGAATGTTTTAACATTCTAAGTCAGTGTTCTAGAACTGCATTTCTTTCCATTGCCAGTAGTGATTGTGACATCAGCATTAGAATGTTCAGTTGAGAAAATTCTAATTACATGTTTCTTACACCTTAAAAAGAAAATGGTGGTGGTGTGTGGGGGGGGGGGGGGATTTAACCCTTTAGTTGTGAGATCACAAATATGTGAACAGAATGTTCTTAGCTGAACATTCTAATGCTGATGTGTGGTACTACTGGTAATTTAACACAACAGAGTTCTTGAACACTGGCAAAAAAAAAAAAAAAACACTCTTCCCTACTTCACACCATGACTGCTATTCATTAAACCGTGAATTAAATGACAGTCACAGTTCATAATGCAGTAATTTAAGAATCCCTAAATATTAACGCGAGTGAAATCCATATTAAAACTTCTGCCAAGGATAGAAGCACCCTCTGGCTACAGTCGATCAGGAATGCAATCTGCACATCACCTCCAGCTGACTAAACAGTTAAATATGCTGCTTCTGGGGATATACCGTGATATAACCTGGCGAACACCATTACATCAGCACACAAACCTCTCCGCAAGAGCAAAAAAACTGGGAGTGCACATTCCTTCTCTCTGAAAACCTAACCCCCTGTCAAACAGGGCCCTGCACGTCCAGGCAAGTGCCAGTGCTCTCCTAAGTAACAACCCCCCTAGGGGCCTCCACTCATGAACTACTCACCTTTACTTCCTTTCATGGGAATCTCGCGTGGGTCAACATTAATAACCCCATAATATGATGTTACCAAAGATGCGACCAAAAAAAAGTTTCACATTCCCAAATTTATTGACCTCCCAACAATGGCTCAAAGACTTAGCACAGCGCTATAAAAAAATGTACTTCAAAGAAAGTGATTATGTGTAGAAAATTCATAGTAGTGAAACGGGTGCCCTTTTCCTAGGCTTACCTTTCTCTTTTCCTGCGATGGCTGGATGTTTTTTCTCCATGTCCTCAGTTTTCCGTGGTTGGATGTGCAGACACACAGAACATTCACACTTCTCTCATGTTCAGTACAGCAGGCCACGCACTGCGCTCTTATCTTACACCCCAGGAGGGCTCAGCCCTTCTGCGGGAGCGGGTTTAGGAAGCAAGGCGTTATGTGAAATGATGCTCCTCTCCAGGTTATGGCTTTCGGAAGCAAGGTGTTATGTAAAATGATGCTCCTCTCCAGGTTATGGGTTTAAGAAGCAAGGCGTTACGTGAAATGATGCTCCTCTCCAGGTTATGGGTTTAAGAAGCAAGGCGTTATGAGAAATTATGCTCCTCTTTTCCAGGTTATGGGTTTAAGAAGCAAGGCGTTATGTGAAATGATGCTCTTCTTTTCCAGGTTATGGGTTTAAGAAGCAAGGTGTTATGTGAAATGATGCTCCTCTCCAGGTTATGGGTTTAAGAAGCAAGGCGTTATGTGAAATGATGCTCCTCTCCAGATTATGGGTTTAGGAAGCAAGGCGTTATGAGATGCTCCTGTCCAGGTTATGGGTTTAGGAAGCAAGGCGTTATGTGATGCTCCTCTCCAGATTATGGGTTTAGGAAGCAAGGCGTTATGTGATGCTCCTCTCCAGGTTATGGGTTTAAGAAGCAAGGCGTTATGTGAAATGATGCTCCTCTCCAGGTTATGGGTTTAGGAAGCAAGGCGTTATGTGATGCTCCTCTCCAGGTTATGGGTTTAGTCGAAGATTCATTTCAGTGGCTCACATCCTGCAATTAGCATTCAAGCCGTACAGCACTAAGCAGAGTAAATACTCTCACAGAATCCGGCAGCTTAACTGAATCGAGCTTCTAACCGTTTGTCAGCAACCCTGCAACGCTTTTGTCGAAAGGATGAGGCCAGCGGCCGTTGCAGTTCATAAAAGGCGGTTGAAGTAGGTATGGACTCGTGAAGACGAATCCCCAGCCAGAACTGCGTGGCTGGGCAGCAGCTGTGTACCCATCCAGGTCTCCCGTACGCAGGGGTACTGTCCTGCCGACAGGTAACACTCCAAACTCGCAGTCTTCTATCGAATGAATTACCAGTTCAGTGATGAAGAATCTCACCCCACGCTTGCTGAAAACAAAAGCTAAATAAAATGCTCAAGTTTGCTTGGTGAATGCATTGCCTGATAGGACCTTAAATGGGATATTACACAGCAGTTAAAAGCATTTTTCTGTTCGTCTCCTACGCTTAGTCCGTCCTGCGGCACCCCGGACGATGAAATCATCCCGTAGAGACAGGAGACCGACACTTAGAGAAAGTGTCATCACTCGGATTCAGTGTAACTCAATGCCATCTAATCCTAGACACAAAGATCCCTCTCTTTTCACCATCATCCCTTCCCTCTCTTCATTACAAAGATTAGAAAGAGTAGCCCACTTCGACCAGGTATGCAGTTGCTTGGGAGACCGTCCTGGACATTCCATCGTCCGGTCACTTTCCAATTCTAATGTGACCGAACTGTGGCCCGTGAGGTACTATTTCCTTTTTTTTTTCTTGTCAAGGTTGTTCTGAGGTGAAGCCCACCCCGTGTGAATATGGACTGTCTGCTGAAGACGATGCTGAAAGTTTCTGCGGTAACGGAACACGTCCGCGAACCCCCGGCAGCGTAGAGACATGAATCATTAACAGGTTCTAACTCTCTCCTGGTGACTGCATTGGTAACCTGAAGCCGTGTTATTAACGGGGGGGAAACACAGGAGCTGACCCGTAACACACAGACACAAGACGTCGGTGTCAGGTTGCCATCGGACAATGGTGATAACATTAAAAAACATTATAAAATTCAATCAGCCGTACAGAGGCCACACTTACTGCCTGGCTCTCGCGTTCACATTAAAGCAATTACTGACCATATGAAGACCCTGTAGAAGGGTACATAGCATTAGAAGGTGGTTTTAAAGTGCTGAAGTCGACACACATCTCCTTAAATTTAGCATTAATGTGGCAGCAGACACAATGACTGTATACAAAGTTTATTGTCTTTATTTAAAATTAAAAAAAGCACTGTACTTGAAATGGTTTGGGGCTACATTCGTTTAAATTTCTTAATTTACAGTAATTTCCAGACTTCACTTGCTTTAGGCCTTTTTAAGCGGTCGTTAAAGAGTCTAACATGAATATAACAAAATAGCTTATGCACTGTACAATCAAATCCCTGTTTGTTGAACAGTAAGGTGACTGCAACAGAAATATCTAGTTTTTTTATATATGAGCACCTGCTTAAAATCAAGCTTTTTTTTCTGCTTACGTCATCCCGTACACGGGCTATTTTCAGTGCTATGCCATGGGTGATGCCCCTCTACTGGGGATAAAAAAGGAAGAAAAAAACACTGCAAACCATAAAAATAAGTCAGTCTCAAGAAGTATTTAAGTCTTATGTTTAGACTTCAAATATTATTTCTATTACTTTTTTGATAAATAAGACAAAATATTGCCAATGGGGTAAACTAGTTTGACTCATTTCAAGATTTGCCAATGGGGCCAACGGGTTAAAAAAATGTCAAATAGAAAAAGCAAACAGTAACTTAAAACAAGCTAATATTTTCTATTTGAGAGAAAAAAAATAAGACTTTAAGTCTCATTAGAAGACTAAAACACTTAACTTTAAGACTTTTTTTTTTTTGCAGTGCATGGATGATTCGACTCCAGTTAAAGATCAGCTGTACACCTCACTGTTAGAAACAGGGATTCCCCAAGACAAGGAATGCATCACAAGTTCCCATAATCCTGGATTAAATTAAGACATGGGTGTAGGTGGCAGGGAGGAGGGGTAGGGTAGGGGCGGAGGAGGGCTGGGGGCAATGGAACAAGTAAACAATCAAAAGTACTAACTAAAAATAAATACCACAGATAGAAAAAAAATCAAAATTACATTTCTTTTTTTTTTTTGCTCAAGTATAATTACAAACATAAATACGGTGTTTATTTACTCTAGAGATTATATAAAACAACATATAGTCACTAGATAAACAGGAGCTATGGTGTCTACTTGGTGAGTAAGAGACTGAGTATTCAAAAGAGAAGCAAAGACAGATGGAGGAGGCCAACTTGTTTACACGCACAAGTACACACTCTCGCACACATACACACACATATGCACACACACACACACACACACACACACACACACACACACACACACTCGCCCCCTCAAACCCAAACAGCCTCCTTGCTCTTTCCTCCTTCTTCTTCTCTCACGCCATCATATTCACAAGCAATGTACAGTTCAGTAATCTCTCTCTTTTTTTCTCCCTCTCTCTCTCTCTGCAGCCCGGGGGAAGATTCTGGAGGGGGAGGAGCACAGAACAGCCAATGAACAACAGGCATGAGCAGGGCGAGTCCAGGGGAAATGCCTCGTATAAGAGGGTACGTTCGGCCAGGTTAAGCTTTAGGCTGAAGTACCTTACTAATTACAGGGTTTCACAGATTTAAATCCTGGACTATGGAGAATCTCCATTGAAATGTTTATTTAGTCTAGGATTCGGCTTAATCTGCGTCTGTGAATCTGACCCATTGTCCTTGGTTACTGTCGTAATGGGCAAGTATTACCACTGATCAGCAATCACTTCAAATATCCTGTGATGTTCATGTATGTGACGTGCATAACAAAGTCGTATCTGAGTGCTGCGGTGCAGGAGAGGCGGGGGAGGGGCCGTACCATCGCTCAGGCGTGTGTTTGGTGTCCAGTGTGTGTGGCTGGGTGGCGGGGGGCTTCGCCGTCTCTCCTCCCCCCTCCCCCGCCAGCTCAAACTGCTCCTCCGCCTCCGGGGGGAAGGGCGCGGCCTCCGTGTCGTATTCGTAGGAGTAGTAGGACACCTCCGCCAGGGACCCCGGCTCCTCTTCACCTACAGCAGCAGGGGGCAGCAGAGAGTCAGTGCATCTCAGCGAGGCCACGCTGTGGCCTGGACTCACGTTTTATGTGTCCGTAACCCTGTGTAGAGGAGGTTTCTTGGAATGTTTTTTTCAAGGTTCAAGAAGTCAGTGTGTTCTAGAAATCCATTGCTTTCAATGACCATTGTGACAACAGCAACCTTTTGAAGAGTAGTTTTCTTGAAATGTTTAAAATCATGTGTTCTAGAACTCCATTGCGTTCAATTACCTGTCATGATTGTGACATCACCATTAGAATGTTCAGTTAACCTTTTGAAGAGTAGTTTTCTTGGAATATTTTAAAAAGAATTCGAAGCCAGTGTTCTCGAACACCTTTGCTTTTGATTACCAGAAGTGCAACAACATTATAATGTTCACTTAAGAACATTTTAAAGGTATTTTTCTGACCTCACACCTTAAAGGGTTAACTGCGATTCACAATAAAAAGTGTTCGATTTTTTTCCTTCAGCGTAGTTCAGTGGAGAACATCCCATTACTTCGAACACAGTAGAAAAAGATTATATATGACAAGTGTATATGTGTGCGTATGCGTATTTAGATATTCTTTACTAAGCTACAAGAGCACAGCTAAATAGAGAAGAGAACAGTATGTACAGTCAAAGCCTGAACACAGGGTCCACATAAACAGTGCAAGAGTCAACGTCTTAGTGGTTACGCCATCACAAATGCATAAAAGCTGTGTTTGTTTTGCATCTTTTTCTTCAATGGAGAGCTAATTCCAATGATTGCGGAACTTGCCAATCTGCGCTAGGGAAAAATAAACACGGACACTTGCATTTAATTACGAGTCAAAGTTGAGGACAAAGTCTAATTGAATGCAGGCGTCCAGCTATCATGCAGTGGAGCCATAATTACCATTGCAGTCTTACTGGCCATGATGTGAGGGAACACGCATTTAACTATCTGACCTGTAGGGGGCACTCTACCCTCAAAAAACGTCAGGCTGAATACAGACCAGCCACCAGTGTTTTTGAGCTAAATGCTCTCTCGTTATCTTCACGTGTTGAGACCACATTTAGCTCAAATCACAGATGTCTAAGTGGTCAACACTGAAAGTAGAACGTGAAGTTGGTTACAATGAGTGTTTGAAAAATAAAATGAATATCTTACAAGTATATTTCATTGGTATAAGAATGTACACTCAGTGAGCACTTTATTAGGTATTTATTAGACCTATTAGTCTTCTGCTGCTGTACCCTATCCCCTTAGAAATTTGACGCCTTGTGTTCAGAGATGCTCTTCTGCATACCACTGTTGTAATATGTGGTTATTTGCATTACTGTCACCTTTTTTCCTGTACCATTCTCTGCAAACTCTAGAGACTGCTGTGCGTGAAAATCCAAGGTGATCAGCAGTTTCTAAGATACTCAAATCACCCTGTCTAGCACCAACAATCATTCCACCATCAAAGTCACTTAGATCAAATTTCTTCGCTGTTCTGACATTTTGACTGAAAAACAGCTGAACCTCTTGACACAAACGCACACACATACACACACACACACACACACACACACACACCATTCTCTGCACTGAAGGGACCTTTAGACAGAGTGGAGTCCTATTAAAGCTACTGTGAGCTGCAGGCTGAGAACAAGTCTACACAGGCAGCAGTACCTCATCAAACACACAGGGACACACGCACGCACACACACACACACACACACGGACACACGCACACACACACATCCACACACACACATACACACACACAGGCATGCATGCACACATGCGCACATACAGACACACACACACGCACACACATAGACACACCCATACATCCATGCGCACACACGCGCACACGCACACACACTCAAGCACACAGACATACGCACATGCATGCACACATAGAGATGTACACACACACAGACACACGCACAGGCACATACATGCACACACACATACAGACATACGCACACACACACACACTCACACACGTACGCACCCATGTAAACACACAGTTAGCTGCTACACAGGCCTGAAAATGAGCATCTTCCATTTCAGACTTCAAACATTCAGAAAGCTGAAACTGCTTTCATGTGAACTGAACCTCCCTTACTACGTGATGAGAGCTCTATAATTTTACACTGCTGAAAGGAATGCTTAAAAAAAGAAAATAAAAGTTCATAAAAAAAGAAAAAAAAAAGAATCGTAGTATTTTGACTGCAGTGTTGTTGGGTTATTTAAGAATCTGAGCTAGCACACGGGCAGGCTACGGTGATTACACGTTGCACTCGATCCCCCCCGCTCCACTAAAGCCGCGCAGGTCTCGGCTTCCCCTCGCTAGCAGACAGGGACAAGTCCCAACAGCCCGCGACAGACTGTGTAATCAGGCCCAGAAGAGCTTTCAAAAGGACAGGGGGGGGGATTCTGGGAAGGAAAGGGGGGGGAGGGACTCTTTCATGTCTGTTTCCACCCCATCTGCGCTGCTGATAAAACTATTTCGGCTTTTCTCTCTTTCTTTCTCTCTCTCCCTCTATCTGTCTCCCTCTCTAAAAACAAACAGAACGGACTGACAGGCAGGGAGCAGATACGGACTTCTGGAATCTTCTGGAACCTGGAGAATGTGATGTCAGGTTTAATTCTGCTGCTCAGTGTCAGACTGCCGTGTGTCTGACTCCACTTCTTGCCTGAGTGAGAGGTCAGGACTCTGGGCGAAGCATGTTAGCACCCTGTGCTGAACACCAATTCACACACAGGAATCCGGGCTGAACACAGTCCTCCTGCCTGTGAATGAGTGTCTCGCTCCTGATCTGGCAGATTTGAGGTCTTGCGCAGAAAACGGACTCTGTTCACACTAGAGGCCGTCAGGGAAAACTTCCGGAAGGTTTACAGGTTAAGGTGCATGTGTGAAAGGGGCTTATGTGTTCAGGACGCAGGCTAAAGCTCAGGTAACACAGACGGGTATCGCAGCTGAACACAGTCCCCTGTGCCTGTGTGTGAGTCAGTGTTCAGGCTACAGCACAGGTAACACAGACAGGTATCGTAGCTGAACACAGTCCCCTGTGCCTGTGTGTTAGTCAGTGTTCTGGCTACAGCACAGGTAACACAGAGAGCTATCGTAGCTGAACACAGGCCTTGTGTCTGTGTGCGTCAGTGTTCAGGCTAAAGCAGCACTAACACACGGACTGTGTGCTGAACACTAATTAATGTGCAGAAGGTGCACCGACCGATTTGGGCTAAACTGCAATCAGAGAGAGAGAGAGAGAGAGAGGGAGAGTGAGAGAAGCAGGAGAGAAGGAGGAAAGATTGAATGAGAGTGAGAGGAGAGAAAGAGAAGAAAAACTGTTTCTGGGGGGTGGTGTGTGTGTGTGTGCAAGAGAGAGAGGGGGGGTGTCTTTGTGGGTGTGAGACATGGGAGTGTTGGGGGTCTGTGGGTGAGACATGGGGGTGTTGGGGGTCTGTGGGTGAGACATGGGGGTGTTGGGGGTCTGTGGGTGTGGGACATGGGGGTATTGGGGGTCTGTGGGTGTGGGACGTGGGGGTGTTGGGGGTCTGTGGGTGTTGGGGGTCTGTGGGTGTGGGACGTGGGGGTGTTGGGGGTCTGTGGGTGTGGGACGTGGGGGTGTTGGGGGTCTGTGGGGGTGAGACATGGGGGTGTTGGGCGTCTGTGGGTGTGGGACGTGGGGGTGTTGGGGGTCTGTGGGTGAGACATGGGGGTGTTGGGGGTCTGTGGGTGAGACATGGGGGTGTTGGGGGTACCTGTTTGTACGGGGACCTTCTCCTGCCCCTTTTGCCCCCCTTTCTGTGGCTCCTGTTCAGAAACTGCCTCTGCTGTAGAGAGGAACACAGATCACAGGACTGAGCACACTGCCCCCCCCACACACACACACACACACACACATACACACACACACACACAGTGTCTGGGTTTGGGGTGTGCTGGGGGCAGAGGGCACTCTTTTGGGGCACAGTTCTCTTTGTTCCGCCTGGCGTTACATAAAAGGACGAGGCAGGGCATGTTCCCAAATCAACATAAACATAAACAAACAAACAAGAATAGAACAGCCTTCCCTTTCTCTCTCTCTGTCTCTCTCTCCCTTTGAAACACCGCCCTTTAAAACCCCGCCATGTCAAACGCTTTGGCCAGGGCCGGCATTATTATCTGCCCCACACTTCTGCCCCCCAAATCCACTCGGGGTGACAAGAGGGCTTTCTTTGTTGTCGGTCTGTGCATCGGAAAGGAATGTGACAGGGCTTTCTTTTTTTTTTTTTCTTCTTCTTCTTCTTTTTCAAAGGGCCGGACAAAAGCACTCTGTCATTTGGGGTGCCCTGTAATATAGCATCGCGGGGCAGGGGGGTGGGGTGGGCCTCTCCTCGCGGACTTCCTCTGCACCTGAACAGCTGTTTCCCGTTCGCCGCGCACACCTCTCTGTTCCTCCTCCTCCTCTTCGAGGAAGAGGGGAGGATGAGGGGTATGGGGGGGCCTGTCTGGGCACATTTGCCGCGGCACTAATCGCTGAACGCCGTCGGCACTGCGGAGCGTGCCGCTGGGTCTTCCCCGTGCGCGTGCGCTCTGAAGTTAGCGCTACGAGTGTCCTCTCCGACTGCGTCAAGAGCCTCTCTCCTCTACACTCCACTACTCTCTATATCTGTCCCTCCGCTCTCTCTCTCTCTCCCTCTTTCTCCTCTCTCTCTCCCTCTCTCCCTCTTTCTCCTCTCTCTCTCCCTCTCTCCCTCTTTCTCCTCTCTCTCTCCCTCTCTCCTTCCCTCTAGTCTCTTCCTAAACTTTCCTTACCTCTGCTGTTCAATAAAATTTGAAAAATGACATAAGACAAGATATGTGTTGCCAAAGCTTTGCAACAACATTGCAAAGTATATAAACTACAATGGCATCATATGAAACAACATAGGACAGTGTTAGCAGTAACGATGTTAGCAGAGACGGTGTTAGCAGTGATGTTGTTAGCACAGACGGTGTTAGCACAGATGGTGTTAGCAGAAACGGTGTTAGCACAGACGGTGTTGGCAGAAATGCTGTTAGCACAGAAGGTGTTAGCAGTGACGGTGTTAGCACAGTTGGTGTTAGCAGAGACGTTGATAGCAGAAACAGTGTTAGCACAGACAGTGTTAGCAGAGATGATGTTAGCACAGACTGTGTTAGCACAGACAGTGTTAGCAGAAATGGTGTTAGCAGAGACAGTGTTGGCAATGACGGTGTTAGCAGAGACGGAGTTAGCAGGGATGGTGTTAGCACAAGATTTTGATAGCACAGACAGTGTTAGCAGAGATGGTGTTAGCTCAGGCGGTGTTAGCAGAAACGGTGTTAGCAGTGATGGTGTTAGCACAGACAGTGTTAGCTGAAACGGTTCTCGCAGAGACGGTGTTAGCAATGACGGTATTAGCAGAGAGGGTGAGTGTTAGCACAGACAATGTTAGCAGTGACAGTGTTAGCATAGACGTTGATAGCAGAGACGATGTTAGCACAGATGGGGTTAGCACAGTCAGCGTTGGCACAGACGGTGTTAGCAGAGATGGTGCAAATATGGCGGGCGCCTACCCTGGGGGCACTGTGCCATGGGCACTTGCTCGATGCGGGTTCCATTCCTGCAGGCCGCCACCTCCATCTGGCACTGGTTCTGATACACCCGCCCGTCCGACCCACACACCGGCTCGCCGTCATAACCGCAGTCCCGGTAGCAGGTGCAGCGCTCAAACTGTTCCTCCTCCAGGCAACCGAAGACATTGTTGCATTGGTTCCCCTGCACAAAGCCTGAAGGGTGGGCAGACAGAAGTGGAGACTGGGGTTCAAATTTAACCGTTGGACAACAGTGTGAATCACCACTATTCCGGATGCCAATTCCCACAATGCATTTAGGGCCTGATTTACTAAGACCGTTTAGCACACGCAAGACTAATAACAGACTAATAACTAATAATGATTGGTGCAAAATAATGTTATTGTTATTCAGGACCTTAAGGTGCTAAAATCCTGAAAGAATGAGCACTTTAGGGAAACAGGAGGGTAAAATGTTACACACATCTTATACATTTCTCATTCCTCCAATCCCTGGCATGGAGGTGAACTATCCACTCCTGGAACATGGTATGCTTACACACTAAAGAGAGAAGGGCAGAGCCCTCGGTCGGAGGTCCCAACACAACAGGACACTATAAAATTACAACACGGTACCGAAATCGCTGCGGGGCGGGGCAGGAGAAGAGAGAGAGAGAGATGGAGCCCAACACACCAATGGGTACAGAGAGAGAGAGACATAAAACCACACACTGATGGGTAGAGAGAGAGAGAGAGAGAAGAGGAAGAGCCTGATAAACATTCAACATTCATGATGCATATTTTTACACTAGAAAATAATGAATAATAAACCGGAAAACATAATTCCCTGCCTCATAACATTAGATGACAGGCAGAAAATATAAATCCTTTTGGGACACACAAAGAAACTTGTCTTCCAAGTAGCCTATTTAATAGAGAGCCACAGTCTGTGAATCACTGATTAGCAGGCAACCTACACTTAAATTGATATAATTACTATTTTTTTTATGTTTTCAGTTTTTCCCCATGGTTAAGTAATCATTACTCATGCATTCTGAAACTAAGTAAGTATGATAATGTTCAAGATGTTGTTCTTCATTTTATGCAAATTGCTGCTTTAGTCATGCCAATAAAGCATATTTAAACTCAATTTTGATCTTGCATGAGTGTGTGCGTGCGGGTTTGCGTGTGTGAGAGTGTGTATGCGTGTGCGTGTGTTTGTATGACATGACTAGAACCCCCTGGTCAGTCAGTAATGAGCCCATTCACCCGACTAACACAAAGCACATGCCAGTTTCATACCAGCACCGCTCACCAACCAATCGGAGCAATGCAAATTATGAGGCAAACCAAAACAACTCTTATCTGGAATATCACAATGAAGTAACCAAAATACAAAAGAAAGTAGATTGCTATCGGACCCTAAAAAGAGACTTGGCGTGTTGGCTAGGTATTTCCTCACTGTCAGAGAGACAAAGCAGAGACAGATCCTGACCAAGAACAGGCTCAGAGATCACAACCTTGCACTTAAAACAGAGGGCAGAAGACAACATGGGCACCAAATGAAGCTAGCTGCATTAAACAAGTAAAAATAAGTCCATCTCATATTGATCATATTTAGACTTAAAATCTTATTTACTAAATCCGTTTTGCTATATAGGACAAAAATATTGTCAATCAGGTAAGACTCGCCCACCGGGTAAGGAAATTTCACTTGGGCAAACAGTTACTTCAAAAAAAGTTATATTTTCTACTTGATAGAAAAAGTTTTTGTAGTGTGATCTCTGTGGAGACCTCACTGCAAAAAAGCTCTTAAAAAGCATTTTAGTCTTGTAATCAGTCTTAAAGTCTTACTTTCTTCTCTCAAGCAGAAAATAATAGCTTGTTTCAAGTCTGCCTGACATGTGGCATTATCTTACCTCACTGGCACATCTTGAATTGAGTCAAACTTTCTCCCCTCATTGGCAACACGTCTTATTTAGCAAAGAAGTAATATCAATAAGATTTTAAGTCTAAACAGAAGACTGTTGAGACAGACATATTTTTTGAGGAGATGCATTTCATCATACATTGTGAAAGATTGAGAAATAGAAAATCCATACTTCCCATACTAAATTATTTATAATTACACAGCGTTTCACTTCCCTCACAAGGAATACAAACTGAAAATCCTGTTTGGATCCTATAATCTGAGAGGCACATACTGACCATGAAATTGATTACGGTGATGATTATTATTACTATAAACTGTTGTGGCAGTTACATATATAATTTACAGATTGTTCATCTGTGTTTGTTTGGATTGGTTCGTGTTGCTGTACATTTGGCAAGGTTACAGATGGACTTTCTGCCAATAAAACATTCTGAGTTTGAATCTGAGAGAGTGAGAGAGAGAGTATGTTACCTATCGCTCTCTCCTTTGTGTGTATTCAGGTTTGCTTTTGATCACATACAGAGTGATTGTAACAGACATTTAAACCAGGAGCGCCCACATGTTTTCACCCCACAGATGTGTCTCTTACAGATGTGGGTTATGTAACCTTTTCCTTGGTTGTTATTGTTGTCTGCAACCCTTTGCTGTGGCAACTGTGTAACTGTCGCCCTAATAAAGCCCCTGGGAACTGGCAATACGAGTGTGTGAACGAGAAAGGCAGAGGACAGAAAGGGGGGGAGAGGGAGAAGAAGAAAGAGGGAGAGGGAGAAATAAAGAGAAGGAGAAAAAACAAAAAAGGAGTGAAGAGGAAAGAAAATGAGAATAGATATAAGATGGAGGGAAGAGGTAATGAAGAAAGAGACGGAGAGAAAAAAAATGACAAAAGAGATGAAAGGTAAAGAAGAAAAAGAAGTGGAGAGAAAGAGGGAGAGAATCGTAGAGAAAGGAGAGAATAGGGGAAAAGGAAAGAGAGCGAGAGAAAGTGGGGGAGAAATGAGTTCCAGGATGAGCGGGAGACTCATCCCAGGGAGAGTGAGCTAACCCCGGGCGTCCCAGGACCAGGGGCTGGCCTCCGCTCTCCAAACCCCAGGGCCCCGGGCCAGCGGGCCGCTCTGCGGGGGGTCCCAGCGGCGAAACGCTCCGTCAACAACCCCCGCGCCGGCCGCCCGTCGTCACGGAGACGCCCGCAAACTCCGCGGTTTGTTGTAGCAACACGGACCCCCCGCTAATGAGTGAGCGAGTGAGCGTCGCGGGGAAGGAGAGGGCGGGGGGGGGACGACAAACTGTGTGGGCCTGCCACTCTGTTTCTGCCCAATAACCACCGCACCCCTCCACCCCCCCCGCCGCACACGCTCCGCACACTCAGGACAAGCAGGAGGTCACCTACAGCTCCTACATGCACTCCTACAGGCTAGAAAACTGCCGAAAATGCTACAAATGCTTGTCACTAGGGCGGTACCCTGTAGGTACATAAAATTGTGCTCCTAGCCAGAAATATATAATGAATATATTACCTTTTTGGCTTGGAAAACGTACTCATTTCTACCCAAAGAGAACATTACTGTACTTCCAGAGAGCATCGCTGTACATTTGGGAAATTAGATCCTTGAAGAACAACAATGTACCTCCGCCGTCACCTTATTTGTGAGAGTGCATCCGCACCACCGTCACCAAGAACATCAAACTGAGAGAGTGATAGAGGAAAAAGGATGGAGAGAGAGAAAAAGAGGGGGACAGCCAGAGAAAAGTAAGACCGGCGGACGGAGAGGCAGTAGAGGTGATGGACGTAGAAGAGGGACAGAGAAAGGGTGAAAGCTGGATGGACAGAGCAGAGTGGAGGAATAGAGAGATGGATGGACAGAGAAAAGGTGCGAAGAGAGCGGGGGAGGGCTTCACCTGTCCATCGGCTGGCCGAGCTCTCCACCTCATTGCAGGTGGTGCCGTCGCAGAGCTCCCGAGCCAGAGGGCTGTTCTCACTGACGTTGTAGAAGCGCGTGGCCTCGAAGGCTGCAGAACACACACACACACACACACACACGTACAGACACACACACAGAAATAAACACACACACAGAGTTAGAGTTAGTGCACTCTAGGCTCCATCCATTATCGAGCAGAATCAATGCATCTACAGATTGCTGTGTGCCAAAACTCCCATGGGGTTCATCTCCGCCACCAGATAATTCTCTTTCAAAGGCAGACCACAGGCCACAGTGACCTCAACAGAACAAAGAACCTGAACCTACTGGTGCTAAGGTAAGAGATGAGAGACCTACTGGTGCTAAGGTAAGAGATGAAACACCTACTGGTGCTAAGGTAAGAGATGAAAGACCAACTGGTGGTAAGGTAAGAGATGAAAGACCTACTGGTGCTAAGGTAAGATATAAGAGACCTACTGGTGCTAAGGTAAGAGATGAGAGACCAACTGGTCCTAAGGTAAGAGATGAAAGATCTACTGGTGCTAAGGTAAGAGATGAGAGACCTACTGGTGCTAAGGTAAGAGATGAGAGACCTACTGGTGCTAAGGTAAGAGATGAAAGACCTACTGGTGCTAAGGTAAGAGATGAGAGATCTACTGGTGCTAAGGTAAGAGATGAAAGACCTACTGGTGCTAAGGTAAGAGATGAGAGACCTACTGGTGCTAAGGTAAGAGATGAGAGACCTACTGGTGCTAAGGTAAGAGATGAGAGTCATACCTGGTTCGTAGTAGTCGTACACTTTGACCGGGACGGGGGCAGTCTTGCCCACGATGTACTCCCTCAAGGTCTGGAAGCTGACACAGGTCATGCACTGACTGGGGATCTGAACGGAGAGAGGGAGGGAGAAAAAGATAAAACCTCTCTCCTTAAAAGCCCACCCCAAGCTGCATTCACTTGACCATTTCAGGTGTGAGGTCACAAATATGTATATGATTAGAATGTTCTTAACTGAACATTCTAATGCTGATGTCACAATCACTACTGTTAATTGAAAGCAATGGAGTTCTAGAACACTGATTTATAATTATTTTTAGAATACTACTCGTTAAAAAGGTTATGGATATAGGCACCACTGATATCTCCAGCTTTATGGAACTAAATGAATTTGCTCATTGAATGTTTTCATTAAAGAACATAATGAGTTATAGTAAAGCACTACTGAATCACAATTGCGGGGTATAAGAGAAATGATCAGATTGGAAACACGTTAACAGGACACCGCAAAGTGCGTGGAGAAATTTGGAAAACTCCTCACCTCATCGAAGTAGAAGAGAACCTTCCGGCCGTCCACCTCGTACCTCTTCAGACCCACCTTCTTGTCCATGAGCAGCTGTGGGGACGGTGAGAAGGGAACGTGGTCAAGGCCCCAAAAATATCCTTTAGATCCCATTTTACAGAGGCACCATTCACTGCTAAACACCCAATACTGACAAACAAAAGAAACACAACTGGAAAATAAGGTGAGGTGAGAAACAAAATTCCCACACATGAGGGGAGGGAGGTCCTGGGGGCAGTGGGGGGTCCTGGAGGGGAGTGGGGTTCTGGAGGGGAGGGGGGTCCTGGGGGCAGTGGGGGGTCCTGGAGGGGAGGGGGGGTCCTGGAGGGGAGGGGGGTCCTGGGGGCATTGGGGGGTCCTGGAGGGGAGGGGGGTCCTGAGGGGAGGGGGGTCCTGGGGGCAGTGGGGGGTCCTGAGGGGAGGGGGGTCCTGGGGGCAGTGGGGGGTCCTGGAGGGGAGGGGGGTCCTGGGGGCAGTGGGGGGTCCTGGAGGGGAGTGGGGGTCCTGAGGGGAAGGTGGCAGGCCAGAGGACAGGGCTGGTTTTACGAGGTGCTCAGGACGGGCTGGCGCCACTGGACCACAGACAGCTCTGCCCCAGGTACAAAACACTGTGCTGTGTGTATGTGTGTGTGTGTGTGTGTGTGTGTGTGTGTGTGTGTGTGTGTGTGTGTGTGTATGTGAACGCATGTGTGTGTGTGTGTGTGTGTGTGTGTGTGTGTGTGTGTGTGTGTGTGTGTGTGTGTACGCATGTGTGTATGTATGTATGTGTGTGTGTGTGTGTGTGTGTGTGTGTGAACGCATGTGTGTGTGTGTATACGTATGTGTGTGTGTGTGTGTGTGTAAACGCATGTGTGTGTGTGTGTGTGTGTGTATATATATGCATGTGTGTGTGTGTGTGTGTATGCACATGTGTGTGTATGCTCGTACGTGTGTGACAGATGTTACATAACATGTTTGTATATGCTTTGGCTACACCCCTGTGGGTGGCCAGCCAATAAAGCATCATTGAATTTAATTAAACAGCATTTAACTGTGTGTGTCAGAACGAGTTAGAGAGAGATGGGGGGGGGGGGGGAGAGAGAGAGAGAGAGTGAGAAAAAGATAGAAGAGTTGGAGAAGTTAAAGGATATAGAGCAAGAGAAACAAGAGTATACGTGTCTGTGTGTGTCTGTATGTGTCTGTGTGTCTGTGTGGGTCTGTCTGTGTCTGTCTGTGTGTGTCTGTATGTGTGTGTGTCTGTGTGTCTGTCTATGTGTGTGTGTGTGGGTCTGTGTCTGTGTGTGTGTGTGTCTATGTATGTGTGTGTGTGTGTCTGTGTGTGTCTGTGTGTGTCTGTCTGTGTGTGTGTGTGTGTGTGTGTGTGACCGTCTGTGTGTTCTTCCCACCCAGGCTCTCACTCCCTCACACACAGAACAAACGGACCACATATTTATTCATGCTACATTTACTCCTTCTTTTCCACCCTGTCAACACACACCCACACACACATACACACACACCCACACACACACACACACACACACACACACACACACTCTTACTCCCGGTGACCTGGTGTATTTCCCAAACAGACGGCTCTTCAGATTAAATCGCCCGGCTCCCCCAAACCAACTGGGACCCATCCCTCATGACCCATCTCCACGGTGACATCTCAGTGTAAATGTTTATCTCATATATCTGAAACATTTCCATAAATAGCTCAAAACAGCTGAACTTGTTGTATATACAACGGGGCAGCTTATCTTAGCCAGCCTGGGTGCCGTTGCTTGACTACAGACGGAAGAATGAGATGAAGAGTGTTAACTTTGGTTCCATTTCCAAAGTCCCCCCCCCCCCCCCCCCACTGAAACATCACCATGCATGAGGTCAGCTTGGAATGTATTGATGCCAACGGCCCAAATCCGCTTCTTAACGGACAAATTCTAAACTACCTTTCCCGAGAAAGGAGCAGCATTGCCAAATCCTGTTACTGACAGTGGGAGAGAAGACAAAGAAAAAAACGATCGCAAGTGTGTCTGTGCGAGGGATCTCGTTACCGTCAACGCGTCTCTCATTGCGTTGAGCAAGACTTGTTATATTATATTTCATCCCCCCCCCCCCCATCGTAAATAAAAAGGCGACAACCCAAAGGCTACAATCGCTGAAACCCCCAAACATCTAGGAGAAGGAGACATAACTAAACAAGCGCGTCTCCTGTCTCATAAACTGAGGAATGTGAGTGGCAGCGGGGAGGTCAGCTGGCGATGGCGCTAGCGATAGCGCTCGATAGCATTAGCTCTCCTTATCATTAGCGGTCATTAGCATTAGCAATAGTTAGCATTAGCGCTCATTAGCGATAGCGCTCGTTAGCATTAGCGCTCATTAGCGATAGCGCTCGTTAGCATTAGCACTCGTGGGCATTAGCGTTCATTGGCATTACCGCTTGTTAGCGTCAGCCCTCGTTAGCATTAGTGCCATAGCTTGGGACAGAGAGGCTGAGGATTCCGGGGAGTGGGGAGGGCGCACCCAAGCCCCCAGGTAAGGTGATCTTTACAAGGGGAGGGTGGGGGTGCCCACAGGGGTTGAGCGGGGTCCATAACCTTGCGGTAATGAGGGTGACCAGCGGTTCACGAGGGACCGGGGAGGCGACCTAAACTAACCCCTCACCCCACTCCCCACCACCCTGCTGACAGGGGTCCCACTCTCCTGTCACTCTCAGAGGGGAGATGGAGGTAAACAAACCCGACCTCCCGGCCCCCCCAAACCCCCTGCTTGAGGATGCCAGTCCTGGCTGCTCATGGGCCTCTTCACAGAGAGGCCCAAATAACGACACTGCAGTGGGGCTGTCCTGGGTTCTAAAAATACCACAACCAGGGAGGGCATGCTGCTCACTGGTACACATATACAAACACACAAATACACATGCACACACACACATGCACACATATACAAACACAGACACACACACACACACATATACAAACACACACACACACGCACACATATATAAATACAGACACACACATGTACACATATACAAACACACATGCACGCACACATATACAAACACAGACACACACAAATATACAAACACACAAACACACACACATGCACACAAACACAGACACACACACATGCACACCACACACGCACACATATACAAACACACATGCACACGCACACGTATACAAACACAGACACACAAATATACAAACACACAAACACACACACACATGTACAAACACACATGCACACATACAAACATCAACACACACACACATGCACACATATACAAACACACACACACATATACAAACACATAAACACACACACACATGCACACATATACAAACACAGACACATACACAAGTGCCATCTGCCATTGGCATCAACGGCATTCTTTGCCATCCTAATCAAATTTTACCGTTGTGCTGTCACCCACTGTTATCCAGGTTGTCATCAACCATCTACAGTGAACGAGGTGTAAAGCATCTGGTCTAGGATCAGTTTTGTCTTTTTATCTGAGGCATAATCACGGTTATGGACACGTGAAACCTGATCTCAGATAAGCACTTGATATTCAGCAGTGTGTTATGAACACAGGCTCAGGTTTAAGTTAACAGAAGTTAACTTCTCACAAACACTAATGCAAACACCCAGAGAACAGACACTACAATTTATAGCAACAAGGACCATAGTTATTTGGTCTTAGCTTTCTAGTTTTCATGCCAACCTCTGGCCTTAATTACTCAATTACACCTAACATTTACATTTACTTGTCGTTATTTACATTTACATGTAAATGTGCAAGTACATTTATACATCAAGCAAGTTAAAGCATTGAGCACGTTTCGATATTTTAAATGTTATCATCTAACATGTTAAATAATGTGCACAGTCATTAATTGCAAATTGTTCATCTATAATAATGTCTATGAGAGGTTGGTGAAAGGCTTGATGGGAACTGTATTTCAATGCCAAATTGGAACTCTGGTTTCGCCGAGCACGACAGCATCGTAAAAATGTTCAATTTAAAGCGCAACAAAACAAGCTATATTTAGCATGCATTACGACCACATATACTGCTTGCACATATATCACTGCGACATATATATTACTGCCACAATAAACATAAGCAATAACATATGGGCTTAAGAAAATATGGTCCAGGTTTAGTGACCATGAGCTGGTCACAATAAGCACAAAAATCCTAAAGCGCTGAAGGCCACACAAAACGGTTTTTGTCTTTGGTCATAAATTACACTTGTGAACTCATTAGAGCAGTTTTATGGGGGTATTGAATGCCTGTCTATGGGTAGAGCTATACAGGTAATCTCCTCAAGACACACAGACACACACACACGTAAATACGCACACACACAAATACAGGCATACACACTATACACGCATACGCACACACACACACCACCACACTACATACGCACACATATACACACACACTATACACGCACGCATGTACACACGCACATACACACACACACACACACCCCAACACACCGCACTATACATGCACACGCACTCAGGTACACACATATACGGTACAAAACACACACACACACACACACACACACACCATACACACATTCATGCACACAGCCATTGCCGTGGTGACAAACAAGTCTTCCTCAGAGTGACTGCCACACACAGCAACAGGGAGAAAAACAGAATGAGAGTTTAGTGTTTGTTGGGGGTTGGGGGGGGTTGAGGGGGGCAGAAGAGTCCAGCCGGAAAGCAGGAGAAGGCTGATGAATTCCGCGACACTCTGCCTCCTCTGAAATGGTCTCCAGATGTACAAGATGTCTGTCTGTCTGGGAGACGCAGTAAAAGAGCGCCAGTCCCCCCCCCACACCCCTCCCTGGTGGGTACGCCCTCACCTCCTACCCAAAAACATCCTGCCCCACATGGGGACTCAACGGGGTCAGCCACTATCCCACAACCCCACACATGGCGACTGATACTTATTTTTTTCTGGGAGGCTTGAGGCGGCATTGGTGACAATAACCTCTTACATATGTTTGTTTGTGTCTTTGGGAGTGCGCAAGTTCCCCTTTTTAGAGTGTGTGTGTGTAGGTGTATGTGGGTTAGAATGTACGTGTGTTAGCACATGTGTGTGCTAGTGTTTGTGTGGGTGAATATGTAAGTATGTGAGTGTGCATATGTGTGTCTGTGTGTGTGTGTGTGTGTGTGTAAGAAAATGTAGGCATATGTGGGTTAGAATGTACGTGTGTTAGCATATGTGTGTGTGCTAGTGTTTGTGTGGGTGAATATGTGAGTATGTGAGTGTGTATATGTGCGTGTGTGCGTGTGTGCGTGCATGTGAATGTGTGTGTGTGTGTGCGCATGTGAACACGCATGATAGTAGCTGGTACTTATACTGTACCTTCTCCAAGCTTTCCACATCGGCACGGAAGCCAGTGAGAAGCGGGACGTCCAGCACGGCCATGTTGGAGGAACCGGAGTGCAGCCACCTGAAGAGGAAGGAGAGGGAGAGCACAGACGTCAAATTCAACCTAGATACAATGCAACCATAGAACTCAAATCACACTAAATTACACAGGGTCAAGGACAGTGCCAGAGAGATAAGGCAACCATAGAGCTCAAATCACCCTGAAAATCTCTGGATCTGGATCAGTGTGAAAGAACATACTCTACTGTAGCGATACAGCTGAAATCAACCTCGATTAGAGCTGATCAGAAACAGACAAACATATCCTGTCAATCAAGGATATCAGGGACATATATAGAGGCACACACTGGATAAAAGGTTTCCAGAATTCCTCAGCTAGACACCTATTTACAATTACTATCTTTCCAAATGAACTGTGGCAGGCTAGACTTGTATCGAAATGCTCAACAAGTGTGGCCAGAAGACAATCCTAGATAAAAGTCTAACCTCATTGGCAATATTTTCGCCTGACTAAGCCAAAAAGTTAAACAAATAAAATTTTAGGCCTCAATATAAGACTAAAATACTTGATATTTTTTGTTTTTATAGTGCAGGTATGTGAATTGCAGTAAGAGCTGAAGTTTGTTCGAGACTGCAGTGATAGAAGGAGGGAGATACTGAACAGTAATCGCATTTCAGATCATACAGCGAGAATGGCAACCTTCCCCCAAAAAAGAGTAGCTACACATTCCACCCAGAAATGAGAAATCAGACGACAGCTTCCATGACAACCATTCACAGGCTGATTGAGTGGATCAGTCCCGTTTTTAACTTCGGACTCAAGATTCGACACGTCGAACCTCGGAGACCACGGCAGCTGTCAGAAAGTTGATTGTTCGCACTGATTAAAATTTCTTCTCAAAACACTCTTGAAATCGTCTCGCCGGCCGACAATCTGGCTGATAGAATATTTCAGATTCCTGAGTTCGCTGGATAACTGATTGGAGTAAAACCCGGAACAGCTCTTTTTACTTCAGTCCATGTCCCAGATTTTGGAGGGTTGCAGGTTGCACTCAGTGTAATTATCCAGCTAACCCAGTAATCCTGCGTTATAAGATTTATAAAGTTAAACTTGACAAGCAAACTTAAAACAAGCTAATATTTTGTACTTGAGCAAAAAAAAAAGTCTTATTACAAGAGTAAAACGCTTATTAAGACAGTCATTTGTTGTCTGCCCCAGCTCCCTGACCCTGCACAAAGTAAAAAAATAAGACTTTTTGTCTTATATATAGACTTAAAATCTTGTTTGCTAAATAAGACTAAATATTGCCAATAGGGTGAGATAGTTTGACTCATTTCAAGATTTGGCAATGGGATAAGAAAAATTAACTTGTCCCGCAGTAACATAAAACAAGCTAATATTTTCTACTTAAGAGAAAAAACATAAGATTGTAAGTTTCATTCCGAGACTAAACATTTGTTAAGACAAGTTTTTTGCAATGCCCTCACCTGGTGCAGGCCTCCAGAGTGATGCGATACTTAAGACTTTTTGTGATACTTAAGACTTTTTAGCAATGCCCTCACCTGGTGCAGGCCTCCAGAGTGACACGGTACTTAAGACTTTTTGTGATACTTAAGACTTTTTAGCAATGCCCTCACCTGGTGCAGGCCTCCAGAGTGACGCGATACTTAAGACTTTTTGTGATACTTAAGACTTTTTAGCAATGCCCTCACCTGGTGCAGGCCTCCAGAGTGATGCGGTACTCCAGGTGGTCCTGGTGGGCGGCGGGATCGTCGTCGTCAGTGGAAGCTCGTCGAGTTCGGCTCAGCTCAGAGCGGTTCTCCGACCGGGAGCGGGAGCGCGCTGCGGAGGGGCGGGAGGAGGAGGGCTCGGGCCGGGAGGAGGCGGGGGAGGGGTGTCTCTCGGGGCGCGGCTCCTTCAGGTCCACCGTCAGCTGGAAGGCCGGTTTGGCCACGGGGTCGGGAACGTTGTACGACACGTCGATCTGGAGCGGCGATGGCACACACACAGCAGGGCAGTTTAGATTACACCACAAAAAAAATCTTAACAAGTGTTTAAGTCTTGTAATGTGACTTAAATGAGACTTGTTTTTTTCTCTCAAGTTCAAAGTGTTTTCTTATCCCATTGGCAAATCTTGAAATTAATAAAACCCTCTCAGCTCATAGGCAATATTTTTGTTGAGTTTTGTTTTTTTAGCAAAAAATTAATAGAAATAAGTATAAATATAAGACTAAAATAAGTGTTGAGACTGACTTATTTTGGGGGGTTTGCAGTGGATATTTCCTTCATTTAGGGCTGCCTAACCTTGTTACTGGAGATCTACCGTCCTGTAGGTCTTGGCTCCAATCCTAAATCTGATTCTACTGAGTAGCAGCTCAGTGAGATCTCACACACACACACACAAATACTCTTTGCTCATTACTTCCTGGATCTTAACCAATTGATCATCAATTGGTTTAAAGCATTTTAAACCAAATGTATAAAAGTAAACTGTATGTTTCTAAGACCTGAAACTAAAACAAAATAAGTTAATTCCCATTCAGGACAGTCCCATTTGCTTTTCAGGTTGCAAATCATGGTTCAGTAAAGCAAAATGTATAACAGAAAATAGTCCCTGAAGTGGACTACAGTGTGTGCTGAAAACTGTTTCCCCTCAGTTAACCTGGGAAAATACCATAATTTTCAGATCCTCACATTTTATCATGTAAGAGGGTTTATTCTGTTGGGGAGTCCAGAGAAGAATGCTTGATCAGAACAGTCTGTCCAGAATCTCACTCCACAGTTGTTTTGAACACCCTTGAAAGGCCGTTTTGTTTTTTACATTCAAGGTACAGGAAAATAAACTTTCCATCTTTGGGGGTTTGGGTGGGGTGTGGGTGTGGGAGCGGGGGTGTGAGAGTGGGAGTGGGGGGTTTGGGTGGCTCTGTGGGTTTGGGTGGATGTGAGGTTGCCAGATTGTACCTGCATTAGACAGCAGCCCTCTCCCTTTGCGCTGACAAACAATCCGGTCGGGATGCTGGGTATCTGAAAGAACGACAGAGAAAGAGAGGGGGATGTAGGTGGAGGTGGAGAGAGAGAGAGGGATGTAGGTGGAGGTGGAGAGAGAGAGAGAGAGAGATTCAGAACTGCATTTGTTCTGGAGGCTCATAAGGAAACAGGCATTCTCTGGCAACATCCCAGCGGCAGCTAAATTACGCACAATTAAAGTGACATGGCTAATTATCAGGGAGAGTTACGCAGAGGGTGGGGGGGAGGCCTGACTCAGGACCCCCACCTGAAGAAATCCCCTACGGCACCGCCAGGGGAGAAACCCCGCGGGGAGAAACCGCGCGGGGAGAAACCGCGCAGGGAGAAACCGCGGAGGAAACGCGCTGCTCGTAATCAGCACCGCCACTCAACGGGAACGGGTGTTAATCACAGAAATGCAGCAGGACCGACAGGACGATGGGAGAGAGAGGGAGAGAGAGGGAGTGTGTGTGATTTACAGAATTACATAGATAAAGAGAGAGAGGAGAGAGAGGGGGGGTAGAGAGGGAGAGAGGGGTGGTAGAGAAAACAAGAGAGAGGGTGGGAGAGAAAAAGAGAGAAAGAGAGAAAGGGGATAGAGAGAGATAGAGGGTGGGAGAGAAAGAGAAAGGGAGAGAGAGGGGTGGGAGAGAAAGAGAGAGAAAGAGAGAGGAGATAGAGAGAGATAGAGGGTGGGAGAGAAAGAGAAAGGGAGAGGGAGGGAGAGAAGAGAGAGGGGATAGAGGGTGGGAGAAAAAGAAAGAGTGAGAGGGAGAGAAGAGGGGGGAGAGAGAGAGAGGGAGAGGGGGGATAGGGACAGAAAATGGGGTGGGAGGGAATGAGATAGAGAAAGAGCGAGAAAGAGGAACGAGAGGGGGGATAAAGGGGGGGAGAGAAAGAAAGAGAGGGGGTGAGAGCACACACTGAATTGCAGGCAAGCCTCAGCACGCTCCCCGGGTCTGAGTGTTCAGGCGAAACGATCAGAGCTCTCCGCAGCACCCCGCCTCTCCGCTGCGGGGCGAAGAGTTCACAGCGCAACACGTGGAGCTGCTGTCGCTGCGGGGACGGGCATGAGACACTGAGAAGCTGCGCTCATTACGTTAGCCTTCATATTACGAGGAAATTGCCCCCATTTCAGACTGAGCCACCAGCCCGGGGGACTCGTACAGTCAGCGTGCGGGTGCAGTTCACGCCTCTGGCCAGCAGGGGTCGCTAGACACTTTAGGAGAGACATTACCACAGCGCTCTGCAGGATCTTTTTGTTGTCCCTGTGGAGCTCGAAGGTCTCCTGGAAATCCAGGTTGGTAGAGGCCAGGGAAATGGTGAGGTTGACCCCCCCGACGTAGGAAAGGATGGCGTATTCGGACAGGGCATGGAGCGCCACACATGTGTCCTGCAGAATAAAAATGATTGATTGACAGACGCCAGCGATGCAGACCTGGGTCAAACAACGTAAATTCTTTGGATTCAAATACTGTTCTGTGCTCGATTGATCTTGCCTGGTGCAACTAATCCAACCCAGAAGGACCAGAAGGTGGGGCTTGCAGTTTTTGAGAGCATTTCATAGGTTCCAATACACCAGACAAGCTCAGTAAAGCGTTGAAGTACTTGAATCCAAAACAATCTCGTCTTCGACCGAGGTCTAAAGCAACGTAACTGCACTCATAAAGCACACAAATTGGAGTATTGACCTCGGATCACAATCCCTCTTCTCCATATCATAACCTCGTCCATTCCCAGGCAAAGATCATGCTCAAGCAGTACTCCTACACTGCGATGTTTTATGAATGTAGAGCACACTGGCGTTGCTTTTGAAGAAGACAATGTCGGTTACACAATAAAGTACAGAACGCAGAGGCCTTTCAGCTCGATCGTGGCTCGTTGTTAACCACCTTGGCCTTGGACAGCTGCAGGGTGCACAGGCTCTCATTGTTAATTATCGCAGCTGATTACACAGTTAATTACTGCGTCTGAATTGGCTGCTGACTTTTGGATGAAAACACAATCCAGCACATGCTGTGACTCTCCAGGAGATGGAGTGAGCACCACATCCATCAACAGCATAGGCTAAAACACAAAAACAGCGGTAAAATGGCTGCCGGTGACAGGGGGCAAGGAAAAGAAGGGGGTAGACGGAGGGGGTACCTGGGTGGAGGAGAAGCCACCGAGGGCGTTTCTCCGCTGGGAGAGCCACTTGACCACGGGGAGGGCGGAGGCCACGTCACCCATGAGGGTGTAGGTCAGAAGCCCGTAGGCGGTCATCTCCACCTCTGCAGAAACCACTGAGACAGACACACAGTCATGTCAGGCACCACAAACCACAACCATCAACCGTCAACCGTCAACCTTAAACCTTCAACCATCATCCTTCAACTATCAACAGTCAACCTTCAACTAACAACTGTCAATAAAAAACCTTCAAATTACAACTGTCAACAAACAACCTTCAACCATCAACCATCAACTGTCAACCAGAATCCATCAATCATCAGTCATCAACCTTCAACCTTGTTCTGACCAGGATTGGGGGGGGGGGTGTACAATTCCCCAATTCCACCAAACTGAAATTCTGTTCACAAACAGAAGAAATGGCCACAGTGTTCCCCAAGTATTTTTTTAAAAAATGAATGCACTGTAGACGTTGCACACCTGAGTGTAAACCTGGTCAGGCTCACATTACTATGAAGTTGGACAAACAGTAGTGCAGTGCAGGTGAAATCAGAAACCTGGCAGCACTGCCACAAGCAGATGTGTGAGGATAAACGTAGCAGGTCTGTGAGCATAAACGTAGCAGGTCTGTGAGGATAATCGTGTAGTACCAGGTGTGTCTGCAGTACGTGGAGAGGTGCAGGTGCATCTACAGTACGTGGAGAGGCTGTACCTGACTGTGAGAGCCCGTCGCTGAAGCCCATGAAGGTGTCCTCGTCCGTCACCGTGCTCCCGGTCAGACTCCAGTGAGTGAAGCCGTCTGGACAGAGAGGAACGCGTGAGGAAGGAGAGCCAGGATCACACCAGGGTTAGCGGCAGAAAACAAGCAGCCCACATAAACATGGGAAATAGGGTGTGCTTTGATGTGCACGTACCCTGTGAGACCCAGATGTAATTGAAAAAAATAAATAGTATTCCAGACACCCTAGAAAATGTTCTATTCGAAATACAGTATGTTGCTAAAATGTAGTATAGGGCCTAAGGAACTGGGAAATGTTCTCAACTGACATTTGGCAAATATGGTGTCTCTAGAGTGCCTAAAAAGAAAGACACACACAGTGGGGTCTCTCTGAGGTACCTTGTGTGATAGCCATGCGGTTGAGATGTACATACACAGACAGACACACACACACACACAGGCACACACACACACACACACACACACACAGACACAGGCACGGGCACACACACACACACACGGTGGTGAGATTCTGAGGTACCTTGTGTGATAGCCATGTGGTTGAGTCTCCGCAGCGCTAGCGGGGCGTAGGGACTGCGTAGGAGAGCAAGGGCGTATGCAGACAGGGCGGTGGTGTAAGGGTCGTCTGCAGAGTACGTGTTGGTCTCCAGGAAGCCCTTGGCCTTGGCAACGGCCATCTTCTCCTCCTGTCAATGAGAACACACATACACACGCAAATTCTCATTAGCAGAACAAACAGTATCCCATCACCAAATAATATTACTGTCATCCTTAACAATGATCGAATAATAATGACATCACAACCTACAAGTTTACGGTGGCCAGCACTTAAGATGTTTTAGTGCAGTACATCTAATATATCTAATATCATAACATCTACTGTAACAGTGTATTAACATTGCAGTATATCACAACAGCAAATATAATCTTCCAATAAATCATTCTTCATAGCAGCTATTGCAGAATAGCTGGAATTTATTTGTGAATAGTCAGAGGTGTGATTTTTGAAAGTGTAACCCTTACAGTAATCCTCTATTTTCCTTTAACAGATTTTGTGCACTGAACAGTGTGACAACAGGTTTCAAGCCAACCGGAGTTCACCATCAGAAGGAAAAGGTACGTTAATATTTAAGACCCAAGTCTATAGCCATCACTTATACTTGTGAACACTCTTATCTTTCAGCAGCACCTGCGCAAAGCTTGAAAAAGTGAGATGCACTCATTGCACTTTTCCACACAAATATCTCTTATCTTACTGTGAAATAAGAGGCGTCCAAAACATTTTAATCTGTTCTGCACCAGTGCTCACTCACAGGCCTCAACATCTCCAACACTCTCATCACAATGCTCATTAACCCTTTCAACAGTGGGCTTTTTGGAATGCTCTTTCAAAATTGTGTCAGTGTTCTAGAACTCCACACTTTCAGTTACCAGTCGCGATCGTTACATCAGCATGAGAATGTTCAATAAAGACACTTTAGAGCAGGGATCCTCAAATCTGGCCCTTGAATCCAAATCCAGCCCTGGTTTTCTTTTCTCCCAGGTAATTAACTGAACAATTAGCACTACTGATTGGCCAGACTGTCTTCACACCTAACTCTCAGGTAAAGGGAGGATGGAAAACCAGCAGTTCTCAGCCCTTGAGGAACATGATTTGCAGAACAGGACCTTTAAAGGGTTAACATTCCTGCAGGCAGTGAAAGCACACAGCCTTTCTTCCCATACAGATGTGCCCCCTTTGCAGGTTCCTGGACGATACGACTGAAGAAAAAGAGAGTGAGCAATCACCTTGTAATTTAGGTGAGGTTTAAGCTACAGAAAGCCCCTACTTTGATGTGAAATTGCCTTTTAATTTTGTACCTCGAAGTCAGAGCACTTAGAAGGAACAGCTAGGGAGTCTGTTTGAAGAGGGAGGACAATCGTACATACTTCTTGACATTCTAGAACGCAGTGTTGCCCTGTGACTACATGATATTGGCTGACGAGCTACCGAGAGGTGCCATCTGTGTTAGAGACATCCACAGCTTCAAGCTTCTCGATGAGCAACAGTCATCGAGAATATTGTATCGTGTTGGGTTACCCCATTCTGACACACTGACACAAAGCCGAAGGAAGTCTGGAAGAACGCGCACTTGGCCCCTAAATCCCCAAAGTTCAACTACTCAGCTTTCGAGACCGTATTAAATGACAGCCACAAAAAAAAAAAAAAAGTTCCAGATTGTCATCTTGTCAAGTCTGTTATTTCTGAAGTTCAATGATACACAGTACAGAAGCTTTGGGGGAGAGGGAAGGAACTCGTGAAACTTCACGAGCAGGAATGCAGGACCAGGTGTGAGCTTTTGCAGGTCGGACTGTCTCTGCTTGTCTCTGGCAGTATAAATCATTTGACATAGCCAGGGAGATAAGCTATTAGGTTACCATCACGGGGGAATAATAAAATAATTCTGAGGCCAGGCCAGGACATCCATCTCCTGCAGAAAGTGAGAAGGTGAGGAGCCTGAGAGTAAAAGCTGAAGGCCTGAAGCCTGGTTGTTTGTGCCATTCAGGCTCAGGAGCCTGAGAGTAAAAGCTGAAGGCCTGGAGCCTGGTTGTTTGTGCCATTCAGGCTCAGGACCCTGTTCCTCAAATCACGGTCCCTGAGGGCCGAGAACTGGTGGTTTTCCACCCTCCCTTTACCTGGGAGTCAGGTGTGAAGACAGTCTACAGGCCAATTAGCAGCACTAATTGTTTGTTTAATTACCTGGGAGGAATGAAAACCAGGGGCGGATTTGGATTGAAGGCTCAGATTTGAGGATCTTTGCCTTAGGATCAGGTAGAGTGGGCTTTGAGAAAAGGTTGCTATAGATCAGTGGTCTCCAACCCTGGTCATGGAGAGCTACAGGGTCTGCTGGTCTTTGTTGTTACTCTGCACTTTAATCATTTAGGGGAGTTGTTTACACAGTTAACTCACCTCACCTGGTTACCTGGGTCTCAACTGGGTGCTGATTTGAATGGTGAAAACAAAAACCAGTAGACCCTGCAGATCCCTTTGGACCAGGTTTGGAGACCTCTGCCATAGATGGGCTCAGTCAGATGCCCAGTTCCCCGTTCCTACTGGAAACGGCCAAACCTGAAGTCCAGTATGGTCCAGTATGTTTTCACTCCAACCCTAACAAAGCACACCGCATTCAACAACTAGAGATATCCTTGTGCTGCCAATTAGTAGAATCTGGTGTGGTGAATTAGGGTCAAAGTGAAAACCAACAGAATGGTCGATCTCCAGGAACAGGGTTGGGAACCACTGCCCAAAGGTTAGCCTAAAAAGGACTTTATCACTACGACAGACATTTGCTGAATATTCAATAACTAACTAAGGTCCCACGTCAAATCCGGCCTCATTCTTCCATGGACATTGAGTTGTGTAGACTGAGACTGGCACCGAGACAAGGGTGTTTGTGGGCAGGGTGACGTCATACCTCAGTGGATATTCCTGTCTCCAGGAGAGCGGCCACCACGTACGCGGTCAGGGAGATTTTCCCATGGATCCCTCCCTGAAAGGAAAAACAGGGGTCAACAATCGCCATGGCGACCGCACACACCTGCCAATCGACCGCTAAACAGCTGGCCTGCACATCTGGTTCCTCAAAGCGTTTCTGCTGTATATCTCCGGAACTTTCTTCAGTGACACATAACACAGTCTGTCACCCCAACACAGTGGCAAACACAGGGGCCCGGTCTGACTGACTGACAGGCAACCGTACCAGCCCACCCCTCCCCTCACTACCCCCCCCCCCCCCTTTTTAATTTGTCTGTCTTCAATCATCCATGGTTCTGTGCTCACTGGCAGGTGTTTTTAGCAGTGGAGGTGGGCCGTGAGATCCACATTTTTAAACAAAAAATAGCTTTCTGTACCTTACTGTAATTTACACACTTTCCACAGGCTAATGAAATACCGCACAAGCACAAGCTATGTGTGTATGGAGTTGTTTTGACATGTGCAGAAAATATTTGAATTCCATATTATTGGAATATCTGGGGCAGGTTAAGAAGTGGGGTGGGGAGAGGGTTGTAGAAGATGTATTTGCTCATGAAACGGCCTGCAGGCCTGGACGGTTTGGGAACCACTGCGTGTTTGCCCCGCTGTTTTACCCCGGGCGGTCTCCCCGGGGTGTCAGGGGTACCTGCAGGTCCTTGTTCAGAATCCGGCCCATGGCTGGGAAGGAGCCCTCTTCCCTCTGGTTGTTGATCAGCCAGGTCTTCGCCGCTCGCAGCTCCTCCGGATCGATGAAGATGAACCCGCGCGACTGAGCGAAGGATTTCAACACGAAGGCCGTCAGCCTGACCGGAGAGCCGGAGAGAGAGACAGAGAGAGAGAGAGAGAGAGAGAGAGAGAGAGAGGAACAGAAGGAGAGAGACAGAGAGAGAGAGGGAGAGAAGGAGAGAGAGTGGGAGAGAGACAGAGAGATGGAGAGAGAGAGACAGAGCGAGCGAGAGAGGGAGAGAGAGAAGGTGAGAGAGCGAGGGTAGGGGGAGTGAGAGAGAGGGAGAGAGAGAGACAGAGAAAGCGAGCAAGACAGAAACGGAGACAGAGAGAGAAGGAGAGAGAAGGAGAGAGACAGAGAGAGAGAGGGAGAGAGACAGAGCGAGCGAGAGGGAGAGAGAGAAGGTGAGAGAGAGAGACAGAGTGAGAGAGAGAGGGAGAGAGAGAAGGTGAGAGAGCGAGGGTAGGGGGAGTGAGAGAGAGGGAGAGAGAGAGACAGAGAAAGCGAGCAAGACAGAAACGGAGACAGAGAGAGAAGGAGAGAGAAGGAGAGAGACAGAGAGAGAGAGGGAGAGAGACAGAGCGAGCGAGAGGGAGAGAGAGAAGGTGAGAGAGAGAGACAGAGTGAGAGAGAGAGGGAGAGAGAGAAGGTGAGAGAGCGAGGGTAGGGGGAGTGAGAGAGAGGGAGAGAGAGAGACAGAGAAAGCGAGCAAGACAGAAACGGAGACAGAGAGAGAAGGAGAGAGAAGGAGAGAGACAGAGAGAGAGAGGGAGAGAGACAGAGCGAGCGAGAGGGAGAGAGAGAAGGTGAGAGAGAGAGACAGAGTGAGAGAGAGAGGGAGAGAGAGAAGGTGAGAGAGCGAGGGTAGGGGGAGTGAGAGAGAGGGAGAGAGAGAGACAGAGAAAGCGAGCAAGACAGAAATGGAGACAGAGAGAGAAGGAGAGAGAAGGAGAGACAGAGAGAGAGAGGGAGAGAGAGAAGGTGAGAGAGAGAGAGACAGAGTGAGAGAGAGAGGGAGAGAGAGAAGGTGAGAGAGCGAGGGTAGGGGGAGTGAGAGAGAGGGAGAGAGAGACAGAGAAAGCAAGCAAGACAGAAAAGGAGACAGAGAGCGTGGTATATCAGTGGTAGACTTGGTGAGTGCAAAGGGTAAACAGGTGCTATAAGGTTTCAGTATTTACATCAGCTGTTGAAACATGGCAGAAATATGCGGACTCCCCCAATCCCAGCAACCCCTCACCCCAAGCATCAATCACTCAAAATGACTCAAGGGCACACACGGTCTGCTAAACTGGTACCACACCAAGAACTGCACACAATACCATGCCAAGAGCTGCACACAATACAAGAACTAAGAACTGCACACAACGCTACACCAAGAACTGCACACAACGCTACACCAAGAACGGCATTCAATACCATGCCAAGAACTGCACACAATACCACACCAAGAACTGCACACAACGCTACACCAAGAACTGCACACAACGCTACACCAAGAATGGCATTCAATACCATGCCCAGAACTGCACACAATACCACACCAAGAACTGCACACAACGCTACACCAAGAACTGCACACAACGCTACACCAAGAACTGCACACAACGCTACACCAAGAACTGCATTCAATACCATGCCCAGAACTGCATTCAATGCCATGCCCAGAACTGCATTCAATGCCATGCCCAGAACTGCATTCAATGCCATGCCCAGAAGTGCACACAATGCCACGCCCAGAACTGCACACAATGCCACGCCCAGAACCGCACACGGCGCCAGATCAAGGGATGGTATCGGACCGCGGGGGAGGCGGGGCTACAAGATTGACAGCCCTGGATCCCGCAGCTGCTCCATTTCAAGAATCTGGAATTTCACAATGTCAAATCAAGTATGTTTCTGCATGCCGAAATATCCCAACAGCATTCCCGGCTCACATAAACAGACAATCTGGGGTAGCATTCCTCATTCCGACAGGAATTACTAGCCAATCCCTCGGAGCATAACCCGTAGTAAAAACTTAGGAGGAGAAATTAAAAAACACAAACATACAGGCTATTCAGAGACGGGCGAATCAACACAGGCGAACCTCATCGGTCCAATAAACAGGCTCGTAAGTAAATAGCAGCCCTCACAGAAACCTGACCACTTTATTAACCCTTTAAGGAGTAAGACCACTGTGTATTAGAATGTTCTCACCTGAACACTCTAATGCTGATGAAACAATACACTACTGGTTATTGAAAGCAACGGATATCTAGTACACTGAAAAAAATAATTACTATAAACTATAAATATACTTGAATTATTGAATGACAAGACATTATGGCAACCCTCCCGGAGATATCTGGCAAGTCAAGTGGTTTACCAAAAGGCAAAACACATATTTTCTGCAATCATTATGTTTTTTTTGTTTTTAAATACATGTTTGGGCTTTGCTGAAGAACCAGCCAAAAATAAAATGGGGGGGGGAACACTAATAAACCACGGTATTAAATCTTCCCAGGACAGGCCCTGGATGTTATTCTTCCCCAGAGAGGGAGAAGGGATCGGGGCCGTAGCCAGGAGTAATACGGTGTCACCGGCTTTAAGAGGCCGGCCTGGGGGAGAGGTGTAAAGATGATTTAGTGAGCGGAGGAGGGAGGGAGACACCCTGGCTTCTGTCACCCCCTTTCCAGCTTTTCTCATCCCTCATTCCGCAACCTCCCCACTCCTTTAGCCATCGCCCAGGTTGCTGTTGCCGTGGTTACTGATTGCACGGTCAAAATAGTCGGCCATTTTAATCGCGTAAAAAGATTTCTAGGATTTAGTTGGGGTTTTTTTATGGGGGGGGGGTGCTTTGGCATTGCAACATCGCTGTACTTTATTCCCTGCAGTGACCGAGTTTTACGAGTTGCGGAATTAGGAAACTTCCCTGCTAGCGGTTTTCCATGGATTCACAACGTTCCCTGGACACCCGTCGCTTCGCGATGCGTCCAGGTCATTAAAACGTTCCTGTTTTTGTTGACGGGTCCAACGTGAGAACCGGCTCACAGGGGGAAACGCCAGCGGACGGTCCCGAACAGCCCGGATACTCAACCTGCTATTTTCGGATATTTACACAACTCCTCGAGCATGGATTCCCAGAGAGTAAGAATATTATGGTTATGAATTTTTAGGGAGAACCGTTCCCCTTTAAACTGAAACCCACACCGCGGCTACCGACAGCCGTGCTGCGTGAATCACACACGCGCTCCATACCAGAGCGTAAGTAAGAGCAATCCATCAGGGGGAGGACCGCAGGCCTGGTGGTCACGGGCCCACAGGATGATGGACTGTTATGAAGGGAGGGCCGCGTAAACCACAGCATCATGTGGCACCGGTCTGGAGCGGGGCGCTAAGCGCCGCCGGCTACACGCAACAGCATGTGCTGCTCATTGGATCCAGACATTCCACACGTGTGCGCGGTGCGGAAGAGGGGTATCCGGGGTCTGCAAACCGTAACGTTTCAGGACAAACACACTGTTTCTGAGGGCGTGTGCTGGCTTTGTGTGCCCCCAAACTTTCCCCAGATACCCGAAACTACTACAACAAGGACACGTTTATCGCTGAAGGGCCCGTATCAACATCGGTGTGCTCGGGGCCAACAGTTATCGGCTGGCGAGATGGCTTTAGAATCCTTTTGGGATGACGTTAGTTCAGGAGGTTAGAGTGGTCGTTTGGCAGTCGGAAGGTTGCCGGATTGATCCCCCGCCCTGGGTGTGTCGAAGTGTCCCTGAGCAAGGCACCTAACCCCAAATTGCTCCCAATGAGCTGGTTTACCATTGGTGCGTGAGCATGTATGTGAATTGGTAAATGAGAGGCATTCATTGTAAAGTGCCTCGAGTAGCCCTAGTTGCTATATGAATAAATGCTGCTGTATCAGCAAAGATTTGAAATGCTAATAATGGAATGCAATGACAATCATTTCATTTAATAATCATTCTGCAGACATAGTCACCTCTCTCCAGAAAACTGGATATGGTAAATTTTTATAACCTGGGACACATTAACACAGCATTAAAGGTGTTTTTACTCAGCCAATAAATTAGCTGAGCTAATGATTCACTGTGTGCTAAAAACACGGTGTGGATTGTTCTTGTGAATAAACACTTTGCTAATGGATTAATACAGAGTTTCACAGGGAGGTTTACATAAGGTTCACCATATGCGGCACCATGGGACACAAATTGATTGCAACCCCCTAACATAAAAAAAGTAAGGCATAGAGCAGACACCCATACAGAGCGAATTACACTTTGACATAGTGTCTGTTCATACAGCTGGCTCCTTACAGAATGAATTCAGTTGAGGCACCTTGCTCAAAGGCACAACTTACTCAAGGGAATTGAAAAGTTAGTCTACAGGGTAGCCAGCCAGTTGGGCAATTAGCCAACTGCGTTGCCAACCAGTTGGGCAGTTAGCATACAGGGCAGCCAGCCAGTTGGGCAATTAGCATACAGGGTAGCCATCCAGTTGGACAGGTAGCCTACTATGTAGTCAGCCAGTTGGGCAGTTAGCCTACTGGGTAGCCAGCCAGTTGGGCAGTTAGCCTAATGGGTAGCCATCCAGTTGGGTAGTTAGCCTACTAGGTAGCCAACCAGTTGGGCAGTTAGCCTACTGAGTAGCCAGCCAGTTGGACACTTAGTCTACTGGGTAGCCAGCCAGTTGGGTAATTAGCCTACTGGGTAGCCAGCCAGTTGGGCAGGTAGCCTAATGGGTAGCCATCCAGTTGGGTAGTTAGCCTACTAGGTAGCCAACCAGTTGGGCAGTTAGCCTACTGAGTAGCCAGCCAGTTGGACACTTAGCCTACTGGGTAGCCAGCCAGTTGGGTAGTTAGCCTACCGGGTAGCCAGCCAGTTGGACAGTTAGCATACAGGGTAGCCAGCCAGTTGGGCAGTTAGCCTACTGGGTAGCCAACCAATTGGGCACTTAGCATACAGGGTAGCCAGGCAGTTGGGCATTTAGCATACAGGGTAGCCATCCAGTTGGACAGTTAACCTCCTATGTAGCCAGCCAGTTGGGCAGTTAGCCTACTGGGTAGCCAGCCAGTTGGGCAGTTGACCTACTGGGTAGCCAGCAAGTTGGGCAGCTAGCCTAATGGGTAGCCAGCCAGTTGGGTAGTTAGCCTAATGGGTAGCCAGCCAGTTTGGAAGTTAGCCTACGGGGTAGCCGGTCTGTCTAGCAGTTGGCAGTGGCCTGCTAGAGAGAGGGGGTTGCACCTCCTGGTTTGAGGAGCCCGTGTTGGAGGCTCCAGAGGGCAGAGATTTCGGGGTCCCTCCATGCCCTGTGTGGGGGTGTCCCTCGCCTGGCCTTTAAGTGCATATAAATCACCCTGGCCCCCACCGAATGTGTCAGAGACCTAATTATGAGTTTATGTAGAATGCTCTGGGGTTTACTTAACCTAACGTGTTGCAGAGAGAGCCTCCATTAAAAATAATCACAACCGCCCCCCATACTCCCGGCTAATAAATCCTCCCGGCACAGGCCGGACCATGAAGTCATACGGTTCCGCTTGAGCGTCCAAAAAGAGCGCCGGACATTTATCACCCCCTCACCACCCCGTCTGTGACGGGATTTTAAATATTATGAAACGCTAGTACCCCTACCCCCCTCGTCCGTGTAGAAATGAGTCAACTCATAACGCCAAACCCCTGGGATGCAATGGAAATAGAAACAAACAGATGAAGTCACAGCCAAGCAGGCAGTTTCTTATTTTAACCTCAAGTGAACATAGTCTTTGTGTGCGCCAATATACTGAAGGCCTAAAAAAAAAACAGAAAGTAAAGCCCACATCATCTGATATCCACATAATAAGGATATGATCTCAGTCCAGTCCTTCAGGTACTTAAAGTCCTTCCTTTAAGTCATTAATTTGGTCCACACGACTTGTAGCCCAGGCCTAAGTTTGCCTGTTAATTGAAGGAAACCCCCAAAAACCTGCAGACATTGGAGACCGGAGGCACTGGAGTTTCAGACCCCTGGTGTAAGACGTGCGGAGAGGTTGAGTGATTGGCACACCGCACACCCCAAACTCACCACATGCTCCCGGACGAGTCCCTCTCCCCGAACGCGCTGTACGAGCCATCCTGCCGCTTGTAGGTCAGCTGGCGCTGGTACCCTGAGGAGGAGAGGAAAGGCAGTACTGTGTTTTTACCCCGCTCTTTACCACAGAACAGCATAGTGAGAACGTACAGAGACCAAGCTTTCCGCACTCGGATTCCCAGAATGGCTTGTGGATTGGCTTAGTGCATTTTTAACATTTATCTGCCAATATAACACCGCCTGGTTGGTTACCTGCCGAAGTGACTGCTAGAGTAGAAAGTCTTACCAGCCACAATTAAAAGTTGACCAGCAATTGGCTGGTGGTGGGTGTTAATTTCACACTCTGATCAAGTTATATCCCCAGAATGAAGTGGACGGTTTCATTACTACATCTCACAGTAGGTAATGTAATGTTTCAGTAGGTAATGTAGCTGTTTCAGTACTATACCTTGCAGTAGGTAATGAAATGTTTGAGGAGGTAATGTAGCGGTTTCAGTAGGTAATGTAGCGGTTTCAGTAGGTAATGTAGCGGTTGCAGTAGGTAATGTAGCGGTTTCGGTAGGCAATGTAATGTTTTAGTAGGTAATGTAGCGGTTTCAGTAGGTAATGTAGTATAATGTTTCAGTAGGTAATGTAGCGGTTCCAGTAGGTAATGTAGCGGTTTCAGTAGGTAATGTAATGTTTCAGTAGGTAATGTAGCGGTTTCAGTAGGTAATGTAATGTTTCAGTAGGTAATGTAATGTTTCAGTAGGTAATGTAGCGGTTTCAGTAGGTATTGTAATGTAATGTTTCAGTAGGTAATGTAGCTGTTTCAGTAGGCAATGTAATGTTTCAGTAGGTAATGTAGCGGTTTCACTCGGTAATGTAATGTTTCAGTACTACACCTTGCAGCAGGTAGTCTGTGGCCTCTGTCTCCACCTCGGAGCTGAGCTGCCGGGTCTTCTGCAGGTACTTGAGCACGAAGACGTTGGGGGCAAAATGGATCATGTTCTGCTCCCCGCAGCCGAATGGGAGGCGCAGCAGGTTGTCCAGGTTGTTGAGGGTGGGGCCCATCACGTCCCCTGGGACACAGCCAAAACCAGGGGCCAATGTTCAAAAAGCGTACGAGCGTACCGCTGCTGATCTAGGATCAGTTTCGCATTAACAGACCTGCATCAGATAGTTATATGTTTAGGATTCAAATACTTTTCTGTGCTCAGTTGATCTTGTCTGATGCAATTGAGCCTGCCAAGAGGACCAGAAGGCAGGGAGTATTTCATAGGATCTAATACACCAGACAAACTCAGTAAAACACAGGAAAGTATTTGTATCCGGAACCGTATGCATTTGACCCAGGTCTGCCCATTATAGGTCTGCCCTTGACAAAAAGCATGTTTTTACCTTTAAACTAAATTAATATCACAAAATGCACAGTACCAGTATGACTTGAATTTTCTACTGGGCCAAATATTATGGAAATTGGAACCTGTATATTTAGGTCATATCTAAACAGAATAACAGAGTATATCATTTTGAATCATATGACATTTTCTTACTGTTTTTCACATGTTTTTTGATGGTAAAACTTACAAAGTACAAGTCAGCGGTGTGTTAAAACACTGACTCATTTCAAGGTTGTTAAAATAAAAGTGGTTAAATGGAACAAACACCTCACAGAGGTAGTTTATAGAAGTAGGAGAGAGAGAGAGACAGTTCAGTGGACCAATCGCTTAGTGACAATGGTGTGACATCACAGGGCCTCTCACCAATCATGGAAGCGGTGGCCCTCTCGGACCCGGGCACCACGTTGTGGGGCACGCCCAGGGTGAAGGCCTCGTTGTGGTTCTCGTCGGAGTCCTCTTTCCGCCAGATCTTGAACTCACCCACCGAGCCCCACCCCGTGGAGAAGCCGATGTGCCTCACCTGGGTGGTGAGGGGGCCGGCCCACTGCAGGAGCACCGTCTCATTGGACGGCTGCAAACCGTGACCCACCTGCCGCACACAGCATCATCAGCTCAGATCAGACCAGACCACCAGCCAATAAGAAAGCAAGCTGTTCTCCCCGCATTTAAAGCAGTGGTTCCCAACCCTGGTCCTGGAGATCTACCATCCTGATCCACCATCCTACCATAGGTCAGGGTTACTCAAAGCTGGCCCTTGACTCCAAATCCAGCCCTGTTTTCTTTCCTCCCAGGTAATTAACTGCACAAGTAGTGCTACTGATTGGCCAGACTGTCTTCTCACCTGACTCCCAGGTAAAGGGAGCAGTTAGAACCAGCAGTTCTAAGCCCTAGAGGACTGTGATTTGAGAACAGGGCTCTAGATTTTAATTTCAACCGTAATCTGGCACACGTGATTCTAACAATTAGCAGCTCAGTGAGATCTCTAGCTGTTGAATGAGGTATGGTTGGAGTGAAAACCTACATGATGGGAGATCTCCAGGAACAGGTTTGGCTTGTAGGTCATTGCACAAGTTTCCAGTTAGCATTAGAATAGCTTTGATTCTTATGCTTGTGTTTTAATTAAGCTCTCTGCATATCAGAACATGTTGACAAGAATAGGCATATGGGATCATAAAACCACAGGTAAACGAACCCTATGAACCTGTAGCCATTAATGTGGAGCAGCATCAAGGATTTAAAACTTGTTTCCAGGTGTCTGTCTTGTTTCCAACACCCTGTTTTTGAGCGGGTTCACCCGGCAGTGGCAGCTTCCTGAACAGGGTGAACCCGGGTCGTCCAGTAAAAGCAGACAGGAAAGGAAAGGCTCCCAGTTTCACATCGACACGGACGCCAGGCCACAGGACTGCGTGATCATTACAAGTCACACTCAAAACATGCCTCCGCTTGCGGAGGAAAGGAACCACCAGAAGAAGCCTGATCTCCAACAAAAACAAAAGCACTGGAAGCAAATTAGCTTCCACTTAAAAAGCAGTTTCATCCGCACACGGCTTTTACAAGCTGCAGCTTCTTGTAAAAAAAAGCCGACGCCAGGCTTTGGCAAGCCGGTTCAACTTCAGCGTACTTCATCCCAGACCCGTTTCGGAGCGAGCTGAAGGAACAGAGGGCCCCCTTGGTATTCGCTTCCGCTTGTAAAACTAAAAAAACGGAGAGGTTCACACTCCAAGGAGGGAAGAAACTGCTCTCCAGCTATCTAAAAATTAATTGCACGCAACAATGTTTCACAATGGCTGGGGTCTCTTTATCGTCCCCTCCGGTCGACTCGCGGCGTATCCAACTCTGAAGTTCACGTCCCGAGGCGGGGAGGCCCGGGAGCGCGTTCGGCACGGATGAGCGCGCGTCCTGAGTGACATCGCCGCCCTCCTGTCCCGCGTGACCTCACAGGCGTGTCATTAAACCGGAGCCGAGGCGCCTGGGAAGGGCGCCGGCGTTCCCCTCCGCTAGGACCTCCGACGGGCCCAGCCTCCTCCCTGCGTCAGTCGCGCCGCGCCTCTATTGGCCGGCTCCACTTCCTGCCCTGGGGCAGCACAGTGTGTGTGTGTGTGTGTGTAGAATGGCTGAAAAACTGGGCTTGTGTCCAGGAGATTGCAGGTTTGACTCCCAGGTGAGATGCTGTGAACTTGAGCAGGGGCTCGTGACCTGAAGTGCGTTCATATACCGCTGTATATAATGTACACTCTTGATCCTACAGAGGAGCCCTTTCTTAGTTCAGTGTGGAACCCTCTATCAAAGGTGTAAAGTGTGAACGCTCTCAGGCAACAAGCCATTTCGCCCAACAAGGAACCATTTAACTAGATACAGCCTTTTTTTGAGAGTGTATGTATGTATATTTTGCGAATACAGCAGGTCAACACAGTAAATTAACGATAACTGACATTGCAGGACACAATTGCTCATGACAATTGTCGTGTGCCAACTGGAAATGTAACCCATTTAATTTGAAAGCGTTAGCGTAGAGCCCTGTATTGTTAGCGTAGAGGCCTGTATTGTTAGCGTAGAGCCCTGTATTGTTAGCGCAGAGCCCTGTATTGTTAGCGTAGAGCCCTGTATTGTTAGCGCAGAGCCCTGTATTGTCCTGTATTGTTAGCGTAGAGCCCTGTATTGTTAGCGTAGAGCCCTGTATTGTTAGCGTAGAGCCCTGTATTGTTAGCGCAGAGCCCTGTATTGTTAGCGTAGAGCCCTGTATTTTTAGCATAGAGCCCTGTATTATTAGCGCAGAGCCCTGTATTGTTAGCATAGAGCCCTGTATTATTAGTGCAGAGCCCTGTATTGTTAGCTTGGAGCCCTGTATTGTTAGCGCAGAGCCCTGTATTGTTAGCGTAGAGCCCTGTATTGTTAGCATAGAGCCCTGTATTGTTAGCGTAGAGCCCTGTATTATTAGCGCAGAGCCCTGTATTGTTAGCATAGAGCCCTGTATTATTAGTGCAGAGCCCTGTATTGTTAGCTTGGAGCCCTGTATTGTTAGCGCAGAGCCCTGTATTGTTAGCGTAGAGCCCTGTATTGTTAGCATAGAGCCCTGTATTGTTAGCGTAGAGCCCTGTATTATTAGCGCAGAGCCCTGTATTGTTAGCATAGAGCCCTGTATTGTTAAGTCCCTAATATTGCACCGCACAGGGCAGCACCTCTCCTCCCTGCCCGCACGCTCACCTGCAGGACGTCGCCCCTCCAGCTGACCCAGAAGCTGCGGAACTCGTCCCAGGACAGGACGCCGGGCGTGGGGGCGCTGGCCAGCTGCTCGCCCATCTTCCCCAGGGACACCCAGGAGCGGGTGTTCTGCCGGCCGCCCAGCACGATCTCCAGCATCTCCGCGCTGTCGTGGGGGCTGGGCGACAGCGCGATGTGCGCGTCGTTGTGCGTCTTCACCGCCACCTCGAAGTGCGTCATGCGCGCCGGCTTCTTCACGTACTGGTACTCGTACTTGTTCGGCGTGGAGATGTGGATCCTCTCTGAGCAGGAAGCGGTGTAGAGCAAGAACAAAATCCTACGTAACCAACATACTCTCCCCAACATTGTCTTTATATCATGGCTCTAATCATAAAAAGATCAGATCTAATCATGTGGTGGCCTGTAGCGTAGTGGTTAAGGTACATGACTGGGACCCGCAAGGTGGGTGGTTTGAGCAAGGCCCATAACCCTGTATTTCCCCAGGGGAAGATTGTCTCCTGCTTAGTCTAATCAACTGTACGTCGCTCTGGATAACAGCGTCTGCCAAATGCCATTAATGTAATGTAATGTAATGTAACAAAGAACTGCCCCTTAATATTTTGTCTCTTTTTTATACCCTCTGGTGCTTTTTATGTTCCTCCCATTTGGCAAGCCCACACATACAGTATTTGAGGGCCTATCCCACTGCAGTAATACCGTCAGTCAGTTCAGAAGATCTCTGGTCTAGAACTCCATCACTTTCAGTTACCAGCAGTGATTTCTAGCGTTAGCATTAGCATGTTCGGTTCTATTTAATTCTCACAGCCTCACAGCCCGCCAGAGGCAGTCCAAACTACCCCCGGCGGTCATCCAGGATTCACAGAACCACGTTTACATCCGTAACTTACGTTAAGAACATCCTAATCACATATTTGTAGTCTTATAATAATAACTGAGGCCGTGGTGCTGAGGCTGATGGGTACTGACCGTTGGGACAGAAGAAGACGCTGTAGGTGTACTCCCGGGGCAGGCCTTCAGGCTGAGGACGAAACACAGGAAACCTGTCGGTTACATTTCATCACCTTCCAGGTGACAATAACCTGGGGGTCTGCGTTAGTGCCTCACACTCCAGTCCGGGAGACACACTGTCTGCACATTTTTCTGGTTCTCTTTCATTAAGCAGCCAGGTTAGGCTCTGCACTCTCAGAAATAATGGTATAAAAAGTGCCTTGTCACTGGGCCCTGTAGGTACATACAATTGTACCCCTAGCCAGTGATATATAATGTACCTTACTTGCTTGGAAAACATACTCATTTGTACTGAAAGAGAACATCACTGTACTTTCGGAAAATGTGATCCTGGAAGAACGAAAATGTACCTCCACTGTTAGATTATGGACATGGATACTTGCTGCTTATCTGCCAGGTCACTGATGGGCTAAATCAATGACCTAAATTCACCATCCGAGTCGGAGTCGGAGGCCGCTCACCTCCACCAGGACACTCCGGCGCACGTAGTCCATGCCGGCGGGAGTCCTCCGGTCCTCCTGGTCCTCGGCGGTTTTGCCCGTCTTCAGCGGCTGCAGTCCGTCCGTGCAGCAGCCCGGTTCGCTGTAGGCCACGGCGCGCACTGTGGGAACACAACCCGGCGCGGTCAGGGCCTCGGCACGATTTTGGGGGGATTTCAGTTCACACTAACACTAATGCTCTGATTTCTTTAGGTTACAAGACAGGTAGCAGCATCTCTTCACATCACAGTCGCCAGGTTGAGCCTGCATAGAGAAAAGGTGGGGGAGGATGCTCAATGTGTAGCTTGAGCAAGCTGACCGCGGGTGTCCAATTGACCAGGAGGGGTAGCCAGAGGGTGACCAGACCTGGCCAATCCTGCTGACCAAATCCCTTCCTCCCTGGGCAATGGACAACAGTCTATTATCCATTGCTTTATGGGGCTGCTGGCCAAATTTGGCGGTAACAGAGTCCCAATTCAATACATCCCCACTTTGGAACAGGGCCTTAACATGATGAGCCACAGCTTAAACGTGACCGTGACCCCTTCAAAATAAACTCACAAGGAACTCTCGGTGATGAAATAAAAAATGTAAAGCTCGCTGTGAACGTTCATTTATCAAGATTGCAGAACTTTCACAGCTGTGGGCCAGTTCACTTAAAATGACTGACAGAATAAAATAACAAAGCACTTAAATGCAGATGCCAAACAACATACACATGCACACAAGCACACACACACACACACACACACACACACACAGTGTTCGAGGGTGCGGGGCTGGGATGTTGCAGGGTTCTCATGCGGCCCTTTGTGTGTGTGTACTGAGAGGGAAGGGTCAGGGGCCCAGGGGGCAGGGGGGGACCCGCAGGGGGGCCATTGACCTGCAGTGACCCGCAAACTCATCAACATGCCACAGAGTGTCCCGGCGCTGCCCCGCCCACGTCCCCGCTGGCGTCCCTCTGGGGCCCCGCTGGGGTCCGGCTCCTGTTTTTTTTGTTTTTGTTTGTTTCTTTGTAGAACCGGCCCCTATATCCTTCAGGTCGCTTTTCAGAGCAAATACTCCAGCTTGACCACCAGTGATGTTATCTCTTCCCTGCTGAAAAACAGCTCAAGCTGGATTTTGAAACAGCTGGTACTTGGTTGACCAGTCCACACCAGCTCCATTTTCAACATGGTTTGACCAGCTAAAGCTAGGCTTTGAAACAGCTGGTAGCTGGTTGACCAATTCAGACCAGCTCCACACTCAACATGGTTTGAACAGCTTTGGTAGCTGGTAATTTCATGATGGTCATAGCTGGATTTTACAGCAGAGTTGTGTTTTTTTAAAAACTACATTTTGATATATTATAGGAAAAGCTGCCTCAGGGCTGTTGCCTTGAAGAAAAACATTTCTAACTGAAAACAGAATATACAGAAAGTACAGAATAGCATCCAACACAGGACAACTGTGTGTAGAGCTGTACGGGTTTCTCAGATGTCACACCTGCGTGTGTGAACAGGTACAGGGGCACGTCTCACCTGTGATGTTCGCGGCACCCAGCTCCGTGAATGACAGGACTATGGAGGTGGGCGTGGCCTCTCCCGGAGCCACACATTTTTTCCGGGTCAGGTGGTGTTTTCCAGGATGGCCCACAAACTTGATTCCTTTGGGAACGGAGACTTTGACATGGACCTGCGTGGAACACATTGGAACATTTACAGGTTGGAATTTTCTGAGAATTTTCTGGGAATTTTGTCGTAAATTACCTCTAAGATATGTTTGTGTCAAATACATAATCATTTCCCTCATGCTGTGTGACCTGAGAAGGATCTGACATGGGTTTAGGGGAGTTTTTAGTCATATTGTAAATTTTCCATGCTGACTGATTCATACCACCATTATTCCATAGGGATCACTCCCGTTAATCTTCCAGCGCTGTGTGAGCAACATTTCAATGCATTTCATACGCACACACCCGGAAAGTCATAAATAAGTAATATATAAAAAATAAGAATCACATGTTTTTGGTTCAACATAAAGCGGTCTGCGTGACTGGGGAAAAAACATAACCCTGACTTGCCGTGTAAGTTTCACACGCAAAACTACTAAATGTGTTGACCTTTGCACACATCAAGGAAGCGGTCGGTTAGTGACATCAGCTCTGCGAACCTCCGCAGAACTGACCTGCTCACGCGAGGGATTAGGGAGCTCCGTTTTTGGAAGAAAAGAGATCTTTCCCTCCTTTCTTCTATCCATCTCTCTATTCTCCCATCCTGCCATCTCGGCCTGTACCTCTCCACAATTATTTATTTATTGGTTCAGTTGATGGAGACAATTAAACTTGGCATTGGAAAAGGCTGATAACAGCTGCATAGCATGTGAGATTATAGCCATGGCTATAACCTCTGGAATTGCTAAACAGTTGCTCTTAATGCAAGGAAATGTAGGCTTATGGGGGATTGCTAAATGCTATTAAAGCTAAGGCTAATTTCCAACCCTTGTACTAGGTTAGGCTTATGAGGGGATTGTTATACAGTAAAAATGCAGTTAATGCAAGGAAATGTAGCCTTATGGGGGATTTCTAAATGCTATTAACGCTACGGCTAATTTCCAACCCTTTTCTCAAGTCAGCCCTGCTGAACAAAATAGCTCAAGCTAGGTTTTGAAACAGCTGGTAGCTGGTTGACGTTGACCAGCTCAGACCAGCTCCGCACTCCAACATGGTTTGACCAGCTCAAGCTATGTTTTGAAACTGCTGGTAGCTGGTCATTTTGATCTGGTCATAACTGGATTTCACAGCAGAGAGGCCCATGGGGGATTGATGAGTGTTATTAATGGTATGACGTGCACTCTCCCTGCACTCACCTCTGTGCAGGTGGGTAGGTAGTTGTACACGGTGAGCGGTACTTTGGTCTGTTCCCCGCGGATCACGCTGTAAGGCAGAGTGAAGTCCACGAAGAAGGGCTTAAACGTCCTCAGCTCCGCCCTCTGCGCCAGGCCCAGCCCCTTCTCCTGCGATAAGCCAATCGCCTCAGTCACCCAGGTGGTGATGGAATCGGGGACGTCCAATCGCAGCTCGGCTTCTCCCGTCTGATCGCTTGAATGGCGGGGGAGATATAAAGCAAAGTGCCATTTAGCCAGCTGTGTGTATGTGAGTGTGTGTGTGTTTTCACATGAGGTAAGTGGCACTTTGGCCCAAAGCTGAACCTCATGTTTTAGTAAACATCCATATGCGTATTCACTAATGTTGGGGAAAGCCCCCCCACTACAGACAAAACAAACAAGTCCAGTGACACAAGAGGCCAATTCTTCTCCCTCAGCTTTTAATCCAATCAGACCTGTTCATATGCTCCATTTAAGAGTCTGGAGCTATTCCCAGTTAACCCTATAAGCCTAACGTGCTTATCAGACTGCCAATGGGCTTACAGAATTTAGTCGCGCGCAATCGTATTCCAGTAGACTTAAGAGTCTGGAAGCCCAATGCAGACTGGAAAATCATTGCTAAGCCTCACCACGTAAATGGCCAAAGCCTCTGTAAAGCCCGTTTTTAAAAAACGTACAGCGTCACACAGAGGAAAAGCAAGTCAAAAATAATGACAACCACGAAAGTTATCTTGCATTTGCCATTTAATGTTAAGCTTAAAAATAAAAGTCTCCCCAAAAGCAATCTGAGGTCAGTTATTAATTCCCCTTCCAGGCTGTTATGAAATGAATGCCAAACAAAAGCAGAAAGTGAATCAGAGATGGCTGAATTTGAGTAGAACCGTCATGTACATCAGTGCAGCTGTCATGTAGTTGTCATATCAACCAAGGGCCCTTAGCACACGCAAAACCAATAACATAACCAATGATTGGTCATGTTATTAGCTTTGCACCAATCATTGGTGATGTTATTGGTTTTGCCTGTGCTAAAAGGTTTTGCACATGCTAAAGGTCTTATAAAGGTCATATAAGGTGTTATAAATGACAAGTGTTTATTATAAATTACAAATCGGGCCCCAGGTCTCTGTTATACAGTAAAGCACTGGGCCAGTGGAGTTGAATGGCCAGATTTATCACGTTTCAGCAGATAATATTCCAAGCGAACTTTGTGTAAGGCAATCTTCTAATCTGTGTCGATACGGCAAGGGGCCTGCGAGACTCCCTTACACTCCGACCCCATCCCTCTCTCTCTCTCTCTCTCTCTCTCTTTCTCGCTCTCTCTCACTCTTACTCTTCCTCCACTCTGAGATCTGGCTCTCCTCCAAATCCTGCTTACTCGCACAATTTGCAGCAGCTAATCCCCCCCCCCCCCCCCCTCCCCCAACCCCTCAGCCTCCAGCCACTCTGTTGAGACCACAGCGCACAACCAGTAATAATGTTTTTATTTTCACACATGAGAGCACTTAGGCCCCTGGGCACAAGCCAAGGCATGCAATCCCTGTAGCCTTCTGTATTCCCTAGCTCACGGGCGAACATCCACCGACCCATCCCAGCGCGGAGACGAGAAGGCGAGCGCTCACCTACACGACCGCTGTGAACTCCCCGGGCGCTCACTTGACCTCACCACATCACTGTCACACCATCAACCCCTGCTGAACTGAACCGGACGCACACTAGGCCCCACATCACAATGCATGGTTACTCAGCTAGCTGGATAACTGCACTGATTGAAACCCGGAACCCCTTCCATATCTGGAACATGGACAGGTGGAAAAAGAGCCGTTCCGGGATTTACGTAGAGCAGTTATCCAGCTAACCCAGTAATTCTGCTTCGAGAAACAGGGCCCAGGGCAGGGTGATCTCAATCGTGTTTTGCTATGAAAATGTGGAACTCCTCGTTCATTGTACAGGCAGAGAACAAAGTTTAAACTGACGTTAAATAAGTGCAGTATTTCACCCGCCCACAGGCAGCACAGACATAAGAGGCATTAGCGGTGGCTAAGTCTGCCAGGCGCTAAGTCAGCCGAAACTCGGGAGAAGGAGACTCGAGTTACCTGAGGGTGACGCAGTTCCACACCCACGTCTCCGGGAAGAACGTCCGCCTGCGTTTCTCCGCTCTGGAACCAAAACACAAAACCTGACATGAATTTACAGTGCAACACTACCTGGGCATGGTGGTGAGGGGGGTTTGGGGTTTGGGGTGGGTACCTGGGCACCGTGGTGAGGGGGGTTTGGGGTTTGGGGTGGGTACCTGGGCGCCGTGCGGGAGTGCAGGGCAGCCCCCAGCGTGGCGGTGTGGGGCTGGAAGGCGGGCACGGCCTCGTCCGTGTACATCCCCCCGCTCTGCCGGTGGTTCAGACTCACCATGTCCGTCATCACCACCAGGCCCGTCTCCTGTAACACACACACACATGTACACATGAGCACACAAACGCACACAAGCACACACACACACACGTACACATAAGCACACAAACACACACAAACACACACACAAGCACACACACACACACGTACACATGAGCACAAAAACACACACAAGCACACACACACACACGTACACATGAGCACACAAACACACACAAGCACACACACACACACGTACACATGAGCACACAAACACACACACAAGCACACACACCCACGTACACATGAGCACACAAACACACACACAAGCACACACACACACACACACGTACACATGAGCACACAAACACACACACAAGCACACACACACACACGTACACATGAGCACACAAACAGACACACAGGCACACACACACACAAGCACACACACACACGTACACATAAGCACACAAACACACACAAACACACACACAAGCACACACACACACATACACATGAGCACACAAACACACACACAAGCACACACACACACACACGTACACACAAACAAGCACACACACACACACACACGTACACATGAGCACACAAACACACACACAAGCACACACACACACACGTACACATGCGCACATGCGCACACACACGTACACACACACACATGCACACACCCAACCGCACACACAAGCACACACACACATGTACACACACAGACAATCACACACATGCACACATACACGCACACACACAAACACGCACACATACATGCACTCACACAAGCACACACACAGCCAGCAACACAAACACACACGTTAACACAGAAGGACACAAAGATTAGACGCTGGCAACATGCCCTGAAAGATTTCAAAATGAATCAATAATGAACTATATTGCAATACCATTTAAATCTAAAATGTTCCAATTTTCTGTATTTAAGAATAATGTATTGCATTTCAAATGCAGTTATAAAAACATTTCAGAGTACTGGATTTAAGTACTGGATTTAAGGATTTGACCCAGGTTTAGAGTGACGCTGAGGGGCCGTGGGCCTCACCGTGAAGGCGAAGCGAGCATCCTTGGTGATGTCCCAATGCCAGGGGAACACGGAGGAACGCCGCCGTCGCCGTGACGACAGCCCGGGCCACCAGAAATGGCCGTCATCCTTCGGCACGCCGAAGGCATCGGAGACGTCAAACTCGGCCAGCTCCTTGAAGATCTGCGCAGAGTACGACGCAGTAAGAAACCACCCCTCCACTCCACCCCTCCACCCCTTCACTCCTCCACCCCTCCACCCCACCACTCCTCCACCCCTTCACTCCTCCACCCCTTCACTCCTCCACTCCTCCACCCCTCCACCCCTCCACTCCTGCACCCCTCCACTCCTCGGGGCAGCAGTGGAGCGCAGAGGTCAGGGAGCTGGGCTAATTCAGCTGCAGGTTAGATCCCCAGGAGGGGCATTGCCGGTGCACCCTTGAGGGAGGTACTGAACCTGAACTATAAACATGCAGCTGTACTAATACATTGTACACAGCACAAATGTATTTCTTAACAAGTGTTTTAGTCTTGTAATGAGACTTTTTTTGCAGTGCAAGCTAAACATTCACTGCAAAAAAATACCAAAAAACAAGTCAATCTTTTAGTCATATTAGTCTTATATTTAGACATTTTTTTTTTTACATTTTTATTTCTATTACTGTTTTGCTGAATAAGACAAAACGTGAGAGAAGTTTTAAGAAAAATAAGATTCTAAGAAAGACGTTTGTTGCAGTGTTGTGTAACATGCCCTGTAAACACAGACCCTGCACAGACCAGGGCAGGGAGCCACCTGCGCAGGTCACCCCAGAGCCGGGGGGGGGGGAAACGCACTGACCTTATCGGGGCTGATCTGGAAGCCCGGCTTCAGCAGGTACAGGCTCTTGTCCACCGTGGCCACACACACACAGGAGCCCCCCTCTCCTCTGACCCTCACGCTCAAGGGGTCGCCCGGCATTGATTCATTGGCCGACAGGGAGATGGACACCTGTGAGCGAGGGTTTGAAATTACATCAGCGCACGCTCCCGGGGTGGGGGGGGGGGTGCAGAAACAAGACCCCGGTCCCCTCGTCCCAGCACGAGGGGGGGAGTAACCGAACCCCGCTTTCTCCACAACCCAGGCTTTCCCCGCTTGTGGAAATTACCCACTTGAACTTGTGGGTCCGTTGACACCGTTACCCTCTCGCCATACCGCGACTGTAACCTCTGCCCCTCCCCGTAATGGGCCCTCAGATCTTCCACACCTTCTGTTTGCCCTGTCTCACGTGTCCGGCCGCGCAACCCTCCTCCCGCCAAACCGAGCTCATACCAGAGAGCCGTAAAAAGCTGCAGCCACTAAATCTTCCGAAGGCCTGGTGTTATTGAGCATTCCTCTATGCTGTGAAGCGATAAAGAGTAAAAAAACAACAAAAAAAAACCTCTCTGAGCTCTTTCGGTATTTGAAAGAAGGAGTTCAGTGGACATACGGATGAGAGAACCTCCAGGTCGACATTGATCACTTAAGAGCAGGCTCTGATGCTAATTTGTGTAGAACTGGATCGTACTGTAGCTACAGGCGAGCGTATGCCTGGCATTTTCCTTTTCATGAATACCTTAGTTGACCATTTGCCATTGACATGTCCTAGACAGAGCCCATGCTGTGGAACCACTTCTCCAAGCTAGCTTCCCCCTGCTAGCTTCTCCATGATAGCTTCTCCATGCTAGCATTTCAAATGCTAGCATTTCAAATGCTAGCTTCTACCTGCTAGCTTCCCCATGCCAACTTCGCAATGCTAGCTTCTCCCTGATAGATTTTCCAAGCTACCTTTTCCATACCAACGTGTCCCATTTAGCTTCTCCATACTAACTTCTCCATGTTAGCTTCTTCATATTAACTTCTCCAAGTTAGCTTCTCACTACTAGTTTCTCCATGCTAGCTGGTGAGGCCTGGCTCCCAGGGCACTGACCTTGTTCTCAAAGCTGGGCTGGACGGGGATCTGCAGGCTGTCCGTCACCCCCTCGCCGTTCTCCCTCACGTAGTACACCAGCAGCCGGCTGAGGGGGGCCATGGCGTGGGTGACAGGAAACCGGAGGACAGAGACACAGATGTCCGATTCGCCCTGCAAGGAGGTGGCCGCTGAACCCGGGGAGGTGGGAGAGAGAGCGGGGCAGAAAAAGAGCTTGTTTTAAATTGATTTCCCTAATCTATTCCTGGTCAATTTTATTTAGGCATTACGGTCGACATTATTGTAAGCACACTCATCACTTGTTCCATGCTTGTTCCTGTACAGTGTTTGTTTATGCAATGTTTCGGCGAAATATTCCAGTATGTCATGCAAATAAACAATTTGTGAATTTACAGTAACTGAATTAGAGACAGAGAACAAGAGAGACAACACGGAGAGAGAGACTTCTGAGGCACACTGACAAAGAGATAGAGAAACCAATGCGGGTAGGTAGAAGAGTATAGTGTAAGATAAGCAGAACATAGCAGTGGTGAACTGCAAATAATTTCACCTTCATGGTGAAGATATTTGATATATGTTTGATATATGTTTAGAAAACGCCAATGTCCATCAGCTATTATCGTAGTTCCATTAACCAGTCGCCTCAGGGAAATGCAACTGATCTGCGAACATGAAATGAAACCGCGGTACTGACCTGCGCCACTAGGAGCCGCTGTGGTGTGGATGTTCTTGTCGAAGGTGACGGTGGCCCTCTTGCCACGGTGTGCCGTGATGTTGGGCAGCTGCTGGCCGGACTGGACGATGTTGCCGCGGGAAGCGATCTCGTAATGCAGAGTGAAGTTGCACGGACAGGTGGACTTCAGGGATATCTCTGCCTCCTGGCCAATCTGGAGCCAAAGACAAACCACTGTCTCAGGGGGAGTAACCAGGCTCTGATCCACACCACACCTGGGTCAAATACTTCACTGTTTTTGGATTCATATGCTTTTCTACACATCACTTTACACAAGCTTGTCTTGTGTATTGCCCTGCTGTAAGATGTCAGCTTGACCAGCTTGAAAATTGAGTTGGTCATAAAGCTGGTCTAGCTGGGTATGAGCTGGCCAACCAGCTAGTGCTGGTCTGAGCTGGAAGCTGGTTCAGCAACAGCTACCAGCCGTTTCATAACATAGCTTGAGCTGGTCAAACCATGTTGAGCTGGGAGCTGGTCTGAACTGGTCAACCAGCTACCAGCTACCAGCTGTTTCATCAGTCGAACCCAGAAAACTATTTGAATCCAAAACAATTACGTATTGGACCCAGGTCTGAACCACTCCACGGATATTGAACAGCACACATCATTACACTAACAGGTCCTAGGGCTCCCATGACATGGTGCCATGCATCATGCTCTCATTAAGGTAGAGTAGGGTTGTCACGGTTACTCCGCCCTTCACTTCACCTTCTCAGACCAGAGTAACCAGATGAGGCATGCTAATGAGCTGCTTTAATTGTTTGCCAATTTTAAAGGCAGCTTTTCTTGGCCAGGATTAGCTACACACAGTATAAAGTGGTAGTTAAAAGAGAGTTTTCTGACCTGTATTGCAAATAATTTTGTAATTGTGTTTGTGCTATGTAAATAAATCAGGTTTGTTATGGAAATAGCAGTTATTTTGGGTCCAGGGAGGTGTACCTGTAGAGCCACACCAGGACTCTGGAGCTGGAGGTGGCACTTGCTGGGAGAGTACCAGCTGCTGATAGACAGGTAGCTGGGTAGGTACTGGTCACCTGCCGGCTTGCCATCGATCGCAGTCACCTTGGTCTGCGGGGAGAGGATGGAGATAATGCAGGTGTTCAAACAGCTATAGACCCACTCCTGATTCCAACAGCTCTCCAAGTTCAGTCTTTGACCCCCCAACCCTCAAGGAATTCTCAGAAGATGCATCGAATTGGAAAGTTTAGGCTTCAGTGGTAGGGGGACAGAGCATTCAATGGTAAAAATACAGCACTGGAGCTGAGCATCTACAGGGGCTGTGACACAAGGTATCTCATGAGTCTATACATCCAGTCGGCAAGAGAGAACATGCCCACAAAAACATAATCTCTCCAGGCTCACCCTCCAAGGGGAACACTTTGGTGGAGCTTCCAGAAAATCAAGAGAGTGGTCAGTTCAAATCATATCAATGGTTAACGTTAAAAGTGAAACCTAACATTTCTGATTCTAGTTAGGCAGAATACCTTTCATGGTTATGGATCACAATGTAGGCTAGCTGTTTCTATAGAACATGTGACATGTATGTTCCCGTTCAGTCCTGTGGCCACCTAAGCCCCCCCCCCATGCCTCCGGAGCCCCACTGACCTCCAGCCAGACGTACTGGGCGGCGGTGGGGATGGAGGGGATCTCGAACATGGCCTGGCCCCCCCTGGAGGTCAGCTCGCTGGTGTACACGTTGTCCTTGGGAGTGAGCTCTGCCTTCACCCGCACCCTCACCCCGTCCGCGGGACTGCCGTCCGGGTACGACACCTCCACCTGGGGGCGCAGAGGAGTGGTGATTGGACAGAGACACAGAGAACAAGCGGGGGAGCGACAGAGCAGGAGGCAAGAGAGGGAGATAGAAACAGAGAGATAGAGGAGAGCAGGAGAAAGACAGGAGAGTGAGAGAGAGAGAGACAGAAGAGAGAGAGCAAAAGAAACACAAAGAGACATAAAGAGAGACAGAGGAGAGAGAGTGAGAGACAGAGAACGAGAGAGTATGAGAGAGAGAGAGAATGAAAAGAGATCTGCAGTCACTTGTTCTTGTTGTCATTTCTCATCTCTGCTTTGACAACAAGGTTAAAACTTTGAAGTGAAAGAGATTTTTCTCACTGCCCCATGAAGTAGTACCACTGTAAGAATGTAAACTGGTCCGCCGTATAAACCTAATCTGGCTTTACATGAACTTCTTTAGCACACTGAAACCCTCTAGATTTTCTTCAATTTACATTTGTAGTTTACGTTTATCCGGCTGACAGATTTGTCCAGAGACGTCCATAGCTAAGGCAAACAACACAAAGTAACACCAAGAACATACTGGATAAAGGATAAACAAGGACAACAACAAGAATTAGGACATAATTGACAGCAGGATTAAAATTACAAATCCTATTGTCTCAGGCACTGCACAAGCCCATGAATTTAAACACGGAAAGTACATAAAGTGATGCTCAATGCCACTCAACCACCATACTGCACAACATTAACAGTCAGTATCACAGTAACAGAATCCAATCAGAATAGCCATTCATTACCTTAAATGACAACATGTTTGTAAGCTTTCTGGTTACTTAAGAGTATCTGACAGTATTCATAGCGGCATTTCTGCAGCTAGATCAGCTGAGCATTTTTTAAGCCCAAACCCATAAAGAACCAAGAGGATAAAAATGTTCAAAAAGCACAAGCTTGTAGCATCCTAACAGCTGCACTAAAAAAAGCACAAAAATAAGACAATCTTAACCAGTATTTTTAGTCTTACACTTAAAATCTTATTTCTATTATTTTTTTATTATAGATTGACTGACTCATTTCAAGATTTCCCAATGAGCTAAGAAACTTTCACTTGTTAAGCGAAAAGTAACTCAAAACCAGCTAATATTTTGTCCTCGAGACAGAAAAAACAAGATCTTATGTTTCATTACAAGACCAGAACACTTGTTAAGACAGATGGTTTTTTAGGAGTGAGCAGTGCGCTGGCACACAGAAGCTCGCCTGGCACCAGAGCAACTGTGGAAACTGCGGCCAACACTCAGGCTGCTGTCCAGGTGCAGCTGCAACACAGGTGGACTGACACCCCTCTATCTCTCTCTCTCTCTCTCTGTCTCACACACACAGCCTCTATCTCTCTCTCTCTCACAAACAGTCTCTATCTCTCTCTCACCCACACACACACACACACACACACACACTGTCTATATCTCTCTCTCTCTGTCTCACACAGTCTCCCTCTATCTCTCTCTCACTGTCTCTCACACACAAACTGTCTCTGTCTCGCTCTCTCTCTCTCTCTCTCACTTTCTCTCATTCTCTCTCTCACACACACTGTCTGTGTCTCTCTTTCTCACACTGTCTCTATCTCTCTCTCTCTCTCTCTCTCTCTTTGTGTCTCTCTATCTCTCTCTCTCTCTCACCTTGCCTTTGTAGGGCAGACCAGGCTTGAACTGCTTGCGCGTGTCCTTGGAGTACTTGATGTCGATGAGCTGCTTGTGGACGGGAGTGGAGTCGTCGAACGTGGTCTGCCGCCCGCCGTCCGCACCGGCGACCGACACCCACATGCTCACCGTGCCCCGGAAGTGATCCGCCACGTCCACTGGCATCATGTCCTTCACGCAGAGGTCAAAGGTCGCTGTGCCCTTGATCTAGGACCAACCGCAGACAGCACGGTTTAAGATCAGTTTCCCGGAAGTAGTCAAATTGTTGTGGAGCGAGCCAGAACATTATAACACAGGGTAGAATTACATTACGTTACTTTACGTTGCATTACATTTTATTTAGGAGACACTTTTTTCCATAGCGATGTACAAAAAAGAATGCATATCAAGGTCATAGAACGAACAACATAACAGGTTGGATAAGGTACAAGTCACATAGAATCAGTTGTATGGCCATGAACATAAGTCTAGTACACAAAGTAGATAGGCCAATTCTATAAGTAATAAGGTCAACTCGTCTGAATGACTCCTCTTCTAGGTCTCAGTTAGAAGGTCATAACCAGCAGCACCCAGAGAAACCTCAAATACCATGGCTCTCACCTCCATAGTCTTAACCACTGGATGCCCCACTTCATGCCGATAGTACCCGACTCCATTTACTGTCATGTTCACAGTAAGCTTCCCGCTGACCGGCTTACCAAAGGTATATCTGAGGAACAGCAGGAATAAGTCAAAGGACAGTGACTGTCATTGCATGATGTCAGCCATCTTATACAAAATTCAGACCTATACGCTTGTTCGTATGTGCAGTTCTAAAGCTAAATTATTAGATTGTCTACAGGTTCTTCTTCCCTTCCCTGAAAACCTCACCAAAATGTGTAGACAAAGTAAAAGAGAGATGATTAAAATTAGAGAAGAATAAATGATGATCACCTGGCGTGTACAGTGGTCTTCTCACACGTGTTGAGGTCACGGATATACCGAGGGGGCTCGATTATCAGCTCGAACTTGGGCAAGACTGCGAGGGCGAGAAACAAACGGTGGAACCTTTTCCAACGAGGAGTGGAGAAGCCCACCCATTTCAGTCACAGTCCATTCTAGCACAGCAGTTCTCAAACTCTGTTAACAGCTTGTAACGATTTTGGGATTGCAATTGTGGTTGGAACAAAAATTAGCATACATGTTTGCCATACAGTACCACCAGGATAGAGTTTGGGACCCACTGATCCAGCATAGCTAGCATTTAAAGTTGAGCAGGTTTGGGGGGCTAATCATTCAGCCAGTAACCATAGCAACCAGTGACCTTACCCTGACCTATGACTAAAGCCAACTTGGAAAAATCTGGTTGTAACGGGAAGTTGCTCAGGCAGGCCAGGAGGGGGCAGTCTTTCTTCTAGTCCAAATGTAGAATCAATGCCCTGGTGCAGTGGGAGGTCTAATTATTCACAGACTAACTCTCAGAGGTCAATAAAAACTTGTGGCACTTTTTATGAGTATGGGGTTACCTGGTGTCCTGGCTTTCTGGCTTCCTCAATCTCACTGACCAATCACATCCCAGTTTAACTTGCACAATGAATCCTACCCTGGATGCATTTGTGGCGCAAAATGGCCAAACTGTAGAATCCACGTGGAAGCCATACATTGCTGGTGAATGAGTTGAGTTTCCCTCTTAGTTTCTCATTGTGTACTCATTGTTAAACAGCTTTAGATGCCGTTTAACTCTTTGAAGTGCTGTATATTTGGAATGCTTTTTCAAAATTATAAACCAGTGTTCTCAAACTCAATCACCAGTAGTGATTGAGCATTAGAATTCTGATCGCGTATTTGTGAGGTCACACCTTAAAAGGTCACCAGCCCTAAGAGAAGGGGGGGGGGGGGGATTAATTCACTTTTTAGTCCACGACTCACCGTACTTCTGCACTTCAAAGGTCTTGTTGTAGGTCTGTCCCTGCATCTCCACGAAGATGAACCACTCTCCGAACACGGGCTGGTCCGACAGGGGGAAGCTCATGTTCACAATCCCTGAGGGAAGGCAGACCGTCACCGTCTGTTTTCAATCTCGCTCCGGCACCACCACACTCCCATAAACCATTCACACCCCGAGATTTCGCGTGATCTGACTCACCACAACAGAGGGGCTTGAGGTCCGACCACTGGATCATCCTCGACCCTCTGGGGTCCTGAAAGCAATCACATCACAGGGGCTCGGGCTTAGAAGGATCAAAGCCACCCAAGCAAGTGTTTTAAATCAGGTGTCCCGGTAAACAAAGCACACTTCCAAAATAAAAAAATGAAAGGAATTTAGAACTTCTTTTTTTTACGCGTAACCCCTGGCAGGCGAATATTCTCCAGCAGGCTGAGGTCAGGGATGAAAAATGCTCTGTTTCCGTTCTAGCTGGGTGGGTTCAAGCAGCGGAGATGGCAGGGGCGGAGGAGACGATTACTAAACAAAATACGTTATGCGTTCTCGCCCTTTGCCGGCTTCTGGGCCGAATGACAAGAGACCACACAGAGGGCGCGATAGCGGCTCCGCTAACCCGACTGAGCCGGGAGGCTGGAGGCCTCGTGCTAACCACACGTGCCGTTAACAGATTTGGGAGAAAGCAACACTACTCTAGGGAGACGGTTCCCTTGTTCACCCCCAACTTCCAAAAAGAAAAGGGACTACAGATGCACAGAGTAGCATGTCGGATGCAGGGTTCTAGCACAGCCGTCAGCTCCTCGAGCGCAACCGTTAGCTCGTTAGCTCGTTAGCTCCCCCTCGGGGGCGATGTCGGATCACTTTGTGATGTACGGTGGAGAGCGTGAACCGTGCGGAGGGTGGGGGGTCATGAAACAGCAGGGCCCGGGGGGGGGGGGGGCGCAGGGGGGCGAGGGAGAGGGGAGGGGGGGTCAGCTGCCTCTTTCATCTCCCTCGTGTTCGGCGCTCGGAGCGGTCGAAGAGCGTCCTGTCATCAGGGCGAGCAGCCCTGTAATCTCCGGCTGTTTTGGGAAGTAACGCCTGTGGCTACGTCCACCCAGGGTGGTCCCCCCCTTCCCCCCCCAACCACCACCCCCCCCCCACCCCCCCCCAATTCCCCGGTGACCTTCACTCACCACAACGTAAGCTTCAATCTGCAAAAGAAGAGAGGGTGGGGGGGAGGGAGGGGGGCACAAGACCAGCACACATTAGACAGCACTGCGAAGGCCAAACGACACAACCCTTACCTCCCTCTCCTATCCCACAATCCGCTGTCTGTGAGTCATGAGTGCCAGGCTGGGTCAGTGTGGACCTTTACAACCCCCGCCATCAATAAGCGCACTGTCTCCTGATGCTACCCACTAACTGCCCCAACCCTGCTACATTTTTAGAAACTTGTTTTTGAAAATTCCTGCACAATGCTGACTCCCAAGTTTTCTGTACTAAATAAATAAATAAAAATTCAATATCAAGTTTACTACTCGAAGCAGCATCACTAAAATGGAGCCATTTTACTAAAGGTGATGAGCACAACTTCAGTGATGTGAGGCACAGCCACAAGATTAGCAAAGAACACTGGGCTACTTTAATGTCGACGAAGCCAGAGGGACATAACCCTTTAATGCAGGGATACAGAACTCTGGCCTTTGAATCCAAATCCGGCCCTGGTTTTCTTTCCTCCCAGGTCATTAACTGAACAATTAGCGCTAATGACTGTCTTCACACCTGACTCCCAGATATAGGAAAGGTGGAAGATCAGCCATTCTCAGCCCTTGAGAGTCGCGATTTGAGGAACGGGGCTTTAAGGGCAAAAGAAGCCTTGTGAAATCTATGATATGTCCTCCAGCTTCAGCAAGGATTATGTATTTATATGCCTGATTTTAGTGACAGAGATTCCTTACCTTGTGATTGGCAGGCCTCAGGTCCGGAGTGACTGAATACACATTAATGAGCACTAGAAAGGGAGCAGAGCAGACAATCGCACATGAAGCAGACATACTTTCATACAAGCTCGAAACTCTCCTACTGCAAATAAGAGTCTGTCTTAAGTGTTTCTTTCTTATAATGAGACTTAAAATCATATTTTTCTTACCCATTGGAAAATTTGGAAGTGTATCTCACTTCATTGCAACAAAAAGTTGCTAAAATTAGATTCCAAGTCTAAAACCAAGACTAAAATACCTATTAAGATTTACTTCTTTTTTTTGGCCACAGTGCATTCGCACAAATTTCAATTCAGCTCAATTGTACATACCATTTTCTGCCATAAAATTAACCCTGCTGAGACAGAATGTAACTTTATATCTCATTTGTTACGTATAATTTAACCTTTCTGTTTACTGGGATTCAGCTTGGGTTCATATTAAGACCATGTAATCAATGCTGCTAGACAACCAACACCAGCCCAGTCAGAGAATCCCAGACCCTCAGGAATAGACACCTCTCTGCTCGGGTTTGTAGACCGGCTTGTCGGTCTGGATGAAGACGGCCGCTCCCTTGCTGTCCACAGTGACGGTGGTGTAGTTGTGGAAGATGTAGCCCTCCTCCGTCAGATGGCGGTTCCCCCACACCTTCAGCTGGGCCTGCCCACGCAAGCCAGCGGGCACCTGGGCAACGAGTCGGGTCACCAGGTTTAGAACTTGTCGAAACACGACACGCACAGCTGGAAGTGTGATCTCAAACAACGTCGAGGGGAGAGGAGGGGGATTCCCTCAGTAAAATTCAGACAGTAAAATCCCTCCATCCGTTCCGTCGTTTTTTTTCCAAACTATTTGCACAGGTACTGTTTGCGTTCCGAGTACCTGTACAAATAGTATAACGGACGGACGACCTGGACCGTCTGGCGACCCCAGCAAGGTGAGGCCACACAGGAGCTTCGGCTGGTTCCGCAGAGACGAGCGTGAAAGCTGAGACCACCGCGGCAGAACGCCGCCCGCTGAACTACGCCGTAAATAAGGCGAGGGGCGGATACGCGTTCCCGGACATCAAACCGATCCCTTCCAGCCCCTCGGAGCCGAGGTCTGTGTGTGGCGGCAGCTGCCGGTCGTTTTCAGCTGGTTACCTTACCGTACTGCGCAAAGACAGATGCTGAAATGTAAATTATATTCCCGCTGTTTTTTTCCCCCCCATTTTGCTGGTGCGGTGTTTACAGACTGGTATGGATGGGAGTACTGTGCAACAGGGTCCTGCCTGTTACCCTAATAGTGAATTTCTGAAGGAAATGGCCCCCTCCATTATAGAATTATATACAATGCCCAATAGTGGGCCATTTCTCAAATGAAACATTCCAAACAGCAGTTTAGATACACTTACCTTCAGCTTAATTGTGCCTTTATCTGAAAAAGAGAACAAACAGTAAAACATCACATTCAATTCACAACAAAAGATTTTTTTCAAAATCAAAAAGGTTACACAACACTATCCCGAGAGAGAGTATTATAGAGTATTATGACATTAGAGGGAGTGGCAAATGACAACAGATTTTAAAAATGCCTCATGATTCAAGATATGAACAGCAATTTGTTATGTGCCCTGTTTTTTTCCCTAGTTAAAAAGTTGAAGTCAAAGTAAAGAATAAATTACATACTACACTAGCCAAAGATAAGAATCGTTAAAATTGGAGAGATGAATCATTGGGAGCTGGAATTCTGGGAAAAACAACCACGGGGTGTTAGCGGGCGGTTCATCTGTCAATTGAGGCACAAGCAGCTCCATCTATCAGCGGCGATGTCAAACAAACACAGACCCAGACATACACAACAGCCAGGTTAGACATACCACGGCACACAATAAACCATCTTATCAAGGCTGACATCACTGTAGATTTAGAGCTCATCGGGGCGTATTCATCAGCCATTAGTGTCACCCCACCCCGGCGGGGTCAGAGGTGAGAGGTGAAAGGTCGGACAGCATGGCACTGCCTGTGTGTGTGTTCTCTCCGAGGGGAGGGGGGGGGGGGGGGCGCTGGGGAGGGGGGGGGGGGCGTGCGGTGACTCACCTCGTACGATGCCATGGCTGTGAGCCACCGTCTCCCCCTTCGCCAACAGCTGCACCTGCACACGCGTGTCCTCCGCGCCGTTGAAGATCGTGACGCTCAGCGCCTCCTCCACGCCCGCACGGAACACTGACGGGGCCGCGATCAGATAGCCTCTGGGGGGGGGGGGTTTAGCGGGAATGAAGAGACTATCATTCAATGCTGCAAAAAGTGACTGTCTTAACACAGTCAGTCTTGTAATAAGAGGGGGCTCTTAAGACTTAAGATCTTTTTTCTCTCGAGCACAAAATGTGAGCTCGATTTAAGTTAATGTTAAGTTAAGTTACATGTTACATTTTCGTATTCCATCGGCAAATCTTGAAATAAGTCAAACTGTCTTACCTCAATGGCAATATTTAGCATTTTTTAAAAGTAAAAGTCTCAATATTTTAAGTCTCAATATAAGACTAAAATACTTTTTTTGTTTTTGAGCAGTGGAGGAAGGGGAGTATGGACCGATGAGCTTCCTAACGAAGGTTGAGGAAGACGAGCTTTCATGCTAAATTAATAAATGATGATTAATTTCAAGATTTGCCAATGGGGTAAGACAATTTCACTTGACAAGCGAAAAAGTAAGTGATTTTAAGTCTTATTACGAGACTATAATACTAGTCAAGACAAACTTCTTTCTCCCGTGAAGGACGGTGAGGTAACTTCATCTGGTCTCTGTGCACTACGACAGTTTTTTTAAGGCAAGCCAAAGCGTCAGTAAGAAGAAATGCATAAGCAAATAAGAAAGGATAAGAAATAAGTTACAGGAAATGAAGGAGGGGGAGAAACAGTTGAGGGCTTTGTAGCGGTTCCTCCACTCCCCCTGCTCCCTGCTCATTAGTGACAGCTGTTCCCAAGGCCGAACCTGAGTGTGGGCCACCTCCTGCACTAGCTGACGTAGAGCGGACTGGTTCTACCTGAAGTATAAGTCCCCCTACAGGCTTTCTAAAGCTTTCTCGAAGCTTGGAAGAACTCACCTGCAATTAAACCATTTTACACTTTGAGAGCTTCACGTGGCCAGGTTGTATTTCATTGGTGGGTTTAATGAGGCCATTTCATTGGTGGGTTTAATGAGGCCATTTCATTGGCGGGTTTCATGAGGACAGAGTACCTGTCACAGCACCATCCCGGTGAACTCTTTTTGGGTGGTCCAGGACCTCTCCCCCGATGAAACCCAATAGTCAGTGTTTTCAACACACGGAAACCAAGATTCCAGACAATCACTCTGACATAGACCCAGGAGCGGAGAGGGCAGCTATCACAAAAAGGTCAAAGGGCAAAGGTCAACCCCTACTCTGCAGGAGCATTTTTGAAAGGAACCAATTGAACTGTAAGATCCTGTTTTGGAAGAGGTCACCTTATATAAGTATAATAGGGGGTTGGAGCTGCTTCGGACATGCATTTTTTCTGTATCTAGCCCTAGATTTTTTAGAAACACTTGCTGAAACAATAGAGCTCATTGTATTCTGAAAGCATGCAAAAGTATATTGGTCTTATCACTTCATTCCAACATATTCATTTCAGGCTTACGCATCTTTCTCCTTTGGCCTCCTCCTGTTCACATTTCTGAAATATCTTACTTATTAAGATTGAGGGCAGCTGTGGGGGGAGGGGGTGTTTTCACAAGTGAAGGTTCAGTTGAAACGACATAAATGTGATATATTCACCACCTGAAGAAGGGTCTATGCACAAAAGAAAAAAACCGGCAGCAGCAAGATATAGGCTTGAGTTTTGAAACTGTGGTTTGACAGGGGCGCTGCTTTCAAACACGGAGTTTTGCAAGAAAACAGACCCAAAGACCCACGCGCCGTTCACTCAGTAGGAGATCAGGTGGTTAGCATTATAGTGCTGGGAGCCAGGGGCAATTTCAGTCCCGGAGAGTCATGAGAAAAGCCTTTAGAACTCGGGGCCTTGAGAGCAGAACCATAATGAGAGGAAATTGACTCTTGGCGTTTGATTTATTGCAAGTTCAACTCGGTCTCATTTATCGAGTGCTTAAAACACATGACCAGCGAAATGCAGGCTACAGAAGTAGCTAAACCTCGTTCATTTTCCTCCCAAGCTTCCTCTCGATGATTCTGGAAAAAGGTGTAGATCATGATGACGCATCTAAAGACATATAGGCCTATATTACACACAGCATAACCCCCTTAGGAATTCCCTCTAGTTCTTTTCGTTCATGTGTGAAACTCTTTGGCAGCAAGCATAGCTGTAACCCTTCGCTATTAACTCAACAGAATTCTCCACGGTTCAGACTTCTAGCTCTGGCACGCTGTTGACAGCGGCCTGACGGATATCATCATAGAGTCCAAAGTCACACCAATCACCCTACATGGGACCTAGGGATTGCTGCACGCTTTAAAAAGAAAACAGACCGTGTGGAAAGTCCATTGTCAAATACCGAGGGCTGCAGGAACCTAGTAAAAAAAAAAAAAGATTCGGGGAAAGACCTCAAGGCATTTGCGTATGCGGAACAGCATGTTTTCCTCTATGGAAAATGAGACCCGAACTGTTGCAGGGGTTTGATGTACAACTTTCACGGCGCTGACCCGTATCAGCTTGTCTCTGAAGATGTTCTTAAAACTAGGGGGAAAAGCAAGGTCCGTACATGCATGCTCCATCCGAAGCGATCACATCAAATCATCCGCCTTGCCAAGAGCACATTTTAATCCCTTAACTTCAGACCTTGAGAACTGCAAACCTTCTCTTGAACTTTAACTTGGTGTAATCCCACATGCTACGTCTAGGTATTTAATATGGTCCTTTGATCCAAGCAAGATCTTTGAAGTCTCTTGGTACCTGCAACAGTTGCACGTCACTGTGCACGCATACGAACCAACAAAAAAAAAGAAAATGTGGTCATATACCGTAACCAAGTTAGCCAACACAATATAATGAATTAGCATTTGCTTGGGCTGACCACAGCGCTGACAACTGTGAGGTCTTTTCTCACACAAATAACTAGAACAAAACCACATGCAGTAATGCAAAGAAGTCCCGTGTCTTCTGCTTCAGCATAGCCCTTACACAGCCCTGCTAACAAGGAGACACTGGCGTAAAATTGTTCAAATTGACCAGAATAGTAGCGTAGTAGAGCCAAAGTCCACGATACTGTATAAATCACGAATGGCTCTAGTTTGCAGCCTACACTTCGCATTCAAAAGCTTTTGTTTCAGCACCGAACGTGGCTCGTAAACGAGAAGGGAAGCAAGACTTAGTCCACTTGGAACAACTTTGACAAACATGAATCCAAAATAGAATTAAGATGTGTGATCATTTTGCATAGCTTCTACACATGTGAAAATCACTAGCTATAATTCAAATCGTTTAGACGTGGTGTCTTAAACATGCCACCCACCCGCTGATTCATTTTAAGAGGTTCTGGAGGTAAACAAGTTGAAGCTCATTGAATCTTTACACACAGAGAACCAGTAGGTTACAACAGAGACGAAACACAAACTGCACTCTGTATTTGCAGTTTATCCCTGAAACTATTAATTAAATTGAACTTAATTGAACCTAAAACGGCAGATGGCTTCATTCACAACTTTTATTCTCATCCAGTGAAACACGCTTTCCTTTAATCACACAAATGAATGCCAAAACATAAAAGAAACGAGAGACAGCTACTCACTGGCGCTCTTGTGAATAACTGCCACTGACAAGACAGATGCAAACAGTCCACGAAAGAATCCACGATGCTCGGCGGGACTTCATTTTCACAATAATCTTCACGCGGCCGTGGTGCGGGGCAACAAGTTTTCCCTGAAGCCTCTATAAAGAGACGAGGCTTCGAATCTTTCTTACATACAGTTAAACGCGCAGTTGGTACTAGTCACTTAAAGTATCCATTGAATCAAAGAGGAGAATGAGCGCTTAATGTTCCCTCGAGTCCGCGAACGAGGGAAACGGAGTTTTGTTTTACCCCACTTTTAGAAATCCCGTTCCATGCAACGGTGCAACTGGATTTTTTGTAAGCTTAACTGCTCTCAACGCACACAGACTGTCTCTTCTTTGGCGTGCCCGATTCACCCGCCTCAGTTCCGTTCTCTCATATTTCAGCATTACAAATTATTTGCGTCCACCCCCCAGAAAAGTCGCGCTATAAAGAAAGCGATGTATCCGTTGATATAGTGCTTATTCATTTACTTAACGCGCCGCATAAAGTTTATCCTGTTCTCGCTGCGTCTCCCCCTCGCCGCCTCTTCGTCTCTTTGAAGTTTCTGACTCTTTTGTTTCTAATAATGGTGCGAGTCAGAACAGCTCCTGCTTATTGCAGACTTCTCCAGCACTACAAACCTCGGGTTCTCGCTGTTGGGTTCTCCCCTCCCATAAACTATATAGGCTACTGGCTTTTTTTCCTCGCAGTGTAGCTATAGGAAGCAGAGAGCACGTGAAAAAAATAACCTGTCTAAACAAAGCGAAATGTGCAATGCATACGCTATGAACCAAGCGACTTCACCCGTACTTATGATTCGACATTCCCAGTGCAGTGGGACTGCAACTTGACAGACATTACATTATATTCGTGACTTCTTCACGAACAAAGTAATTCCACTACTAAATGTGGTGCTCAAATGAATGGACAGATATATTGGCTACTAAAAGCTCTCACTGGATACGAGAGGAATATTTTACATCAGATGTCATTTCAAAGCTCAGCTGTTTATTTATTATTGTGTTTTATTTTGCATAACTGTGATCTCACGTAATGTTGACGCCTTTGTCCAGATCCACTAATGTAGAAACGAAGTCGACCACAGAGAAGTACAAGTTTGTTTTTTTTAAGCCCTATTGCACCCTCAAGTGGTTACCGTGCATTACGCGTCACAAACACGGGCTTGGGCTACTGCTCCAGTTGCACCATGCATGACAATAAACAGGGGTGAATATGGAAAATAAAAAAACCTTTTCCAGGGACTAGTCCAGCCAGCTGCTACATTTTTTTAAAAACTCGTCTCCGTTATCTAAACAGGAACACCATGAGATAGACAGTTTCAGAAGCAATAATCACTTAAATATTCTCATGTTACAGCACTTGTACTCTTACATTACTGTAATTTGGCAGATGCTCTTATCCAGAGCGACGTACAATAAAGTGCTAATCATAACCAGGGACAAATGGGATGAAAACCCTAGAGGGAAGTACGGTCCCAAGTGCTAGAAGTGATCGAATAGATAAAAAAATGAAGACTTGTGTAGATTAATCAGGAACTGACCAAGAAGTAGCAATAGAACAGCAACTATAACACTAAAAATAGTGCAATTATACATAAGTGCAACAATTACAGCATACAACATACATGGGAAATTACAAATTGCAGGGCAGTAGGGAGGGGAGGGGAAAGGTGTGTAAACTTCATTTAACAGGTTTCACACCTCAGATTTCAACACCATTCTCCAGTCAGACATGAGATGACCGACCCACCCTTGAAGAGCCTGCCCACAATTGTAGCCTGTCTCACAAACTATAATCATGTCCAGGGGAGGAAGCAGGATTACTGAGTTAGCTGGATAACTACACTGAGTGAAACCCGGGACCCTCACAAATCTGGAACATGGACTGAAATAAAAAGAGCTGTTCCAGGTTTTACGCAGTGCAGTTATCCAGCCAAGTCAGCCATCCTGCTTTGTGAAACCTCCTCCAGAGGATATTTATACAATTGCTTATACCACCAAATTATAATGATTTTTCTCAAGTGAACCATCCGGCTAGCTAACTTCACATTCCTGTGCAAGTGGCACTTTCGTAAGTTTCTTGATACACAATCAAGTACAAGCATCCCTGCATAAAGGATATAGATGCCTTTGATTCACTTTTCAGGGCTTCACGTTTCATTTTCACCCACTGACCAGAGTGGCTTGCGAGTTCTAAAAATCAGCCACATTACCTTTTACAATATAACATAACATGATTTTTTTTTGCCTGCCAAAGTTCATACGGTTTTGTATCACCTGCTGCACCAACACACAAAATGTCTGCAATTAAGTCAATAAGGATAGAATATCAGTTTATTTTAGCAGTTTGTGATTGTCACTGGGACTGTATGTACAGTGATAGAACAGAAACAAGTAAAACACAGACAAACTCAGATTAAAACAATACATAACTTTATTTTATTCAACTTCAAGAAACAAGGGATGTGATCCCCTCCACAGGCTTTACAATCACACCAAAAGTCTGTTCCACAAAGCAGGATAACTGAGTTAGCTGGATAAGTCCCCAGATAAAACCTGGACCCGCTCTAAATCTGGAACATGGACTGCAATAAAAAGAGCTTTGGGGGGGTTTTACTCAGCGCAGTTATCCGGCTAACTCAGTAATCCCGCTTGGTAGAACAGGCCGCAGCTATTAGCTATCAAAGGCAAAATCCGAGTGCGTCATTATGACACACCCAAACCCTCCGCCTCTGGGTCGAGCCATAATAATGTCAAAATGCCGTGATTACAGCTGCTATAGCAGCGCGTCCCTGAGAACGGCAGAGAGGCAGCGCGTGCTCCCACAAAGCGGGGCCAGGCCAGGCGGGGTCCGTCCGGGGCCTCAGGCACAGCCGTGTATGACCGCGCTGAGAGTGGCGTCACCCCGCTTCCTGTCCACCAGCTCGGGGGCCCGGGCGGTGCGCAGGGCCCCGGGGGCCGGCTCCGCGTACGCGGCCCTGGAGAACACCACCCAGTCCCCGTCCACCGGCACCCCGTGGGCGGCGCAGAGCCGGGCGGCGGGGCCGGGCTCCAGGGCCAGCAGGAGGGCGAGGCGCTGCAGGGGGTAGCGGCAGTTGCGGCTGCTGAGGCCGTGGCTGTAGAGGAGGAGCAGGTCGCGGCGGGCGGCGGCCAGGTGGCGGTATACCGCGCAGCTCTGCAGGAAGCCCAGCCGCCGGGCCAGCCGCAGCGCCCGCACCGGGTTCCGCTCCAGGTGGGCCCGGTTCAGCGCCAGGGCCTGCCGGACCGCCGGGGAGCACCGCACGCGCTCCGGGAGCTCCAGGACCCGCTGGAGAGCGCGGGGCGAACCTGCCGCAGGGCAACCGGCGCTACGGTCAGAAACCGCCCCGCACGTGATGATGCGAGTATACACACTGCAAAACAAGCGCTTAACACGCGTTTCAGTCTTATAATAAGATTTAAGTTCTCTTTTAAGTTCTCAAGCAGAAAATATTAGCTTGTTAGTTACTCTTGGCAAGTAAAAATGTCCTTACCCCATTGGTAAATCTTTAAGTGAGTCAAACTAGCTGACCTCAACGGCAATCCTTTTGTCTTATTTAGCAAAAAAGTAAAATGAAGTCTCATTAAAATACAAAAATGCTTTGGCACCGGTTTTTGCACCCCCGGTACATTACCTGCAGTCATCTCCACAGTTTAGCAGATGTACTAAACAATAACGTTTACGTGGAGGGCAACATAGGGCACACCAGAAATACCCATGGGTCACCCATTTCAGCTACTTGAGCGCTAATAGTGCCCCCTTGTGGACAAATTTCAGCCTGCAAAATGTGTGCACACGAGTGAGCGTGTGAGTGAGTGAAAGCTCTTCCTAACTAAATATTCCAATGATGATATAACGATCACTGCTGGTGATAGAAAGAAACGGCGTTCTAAATTAATGACATAGAATTTAGGAAAAACATTTTTACAAAAAACTACTACTGAAATGGTTTACTTGAATTGCTTCAGAAAGCCTGTTTGTTTTTTCTGCCAAACTGTATGTAAGAAAAAGTCAGCCGTGTGTCTTGAAGTTGTTCTGGTTAAGACTGTTTGCTATATGCCAAAAATGTAAAAGTGGACACACAAACAATAGTTTCCAAAGATCATTTTAGACAGACTAAACAGACTGACCCAGGTTGTAGAGCAGGCTGAGGGCCTGGAACTCCTCCTGGCGCTGGTGCTGGTGCTCCCCGCCGGCGTAGCAGTCCAGCAGCCAGCTCAGGCTCTCCTGCAGGTGGGTGTCGTTGATGCGCGGGTCGTAGAGCTGCAGCGGCTCCTCGCACAGGCGGTAGGAGGCGTAGAGGAGGAGGCGCACGATGCGCTCCAGCACGGCCGCGGCGTCCGGCCCCGAGACCCTCTGGATGACCATGTCCTGCCGTACGCAGCGCAGCCGGTCGAACACGAAGTCGTACACCTGCCGTAACATCAGCACGATAGTAATAAAACAACATTACAGTGCTATATTATCTCACAAGCACAGAGCACAAGGTGTTCTCTGGAAGAGATAAAAGAATAGAATAAAAATGACAACGCAGGGGACGCAGTGACATCGCTGCAGCGAAGGAGTCGCTCCCCACACGCTCAACAACGACCACAACGCAACCGCACTTGAATCTAAATGTCAGTCTGCTAACCAACACCAGCCTTGATTCTAAGCTTGTTCACAGCACAAGATAAGGATTCAGTACGTATTTTAATAGACTATCTGATGAATGCATCCCAACAGTGGAAAATGATTGCGGCAATTAAAGGAGAATTAGTGGTACTCTGTTAAAGCAGGGGTGTCTAATCTTACCAGAAAAGGGCCGATGTGGGTGCATTTTGGCGCTGGGCTGGGACAAAAACCTGCACCCACACCGGTCCTTTTCGGATAAGACTGGACACCCGAACTATAAAGGCCGGTTCAGAGTCCAGCGACAGAGTGCTGTTTGACTGAAATCGCAGAATGTCTGTGAAAGTCCTTAGCAAAAATATACAAGTATATAAATACATAACCAAACATTGCTGTAACCAGCAGCATCCATTGCCTGTTGCCAGGCACAGCGACGCTCTGTCACTGGACTACAAACTGGCCTTTAAGCCTGGTGCCAGGCAGCCATTTTGGGGCCAGGGGGCAGAAGGTGTTGTCACATTCGAGCGGCGCCGTGCCTCAGTCCAGGGCTCCAGTGCGGGGTCGGCGGCGATGTCGTCGATGAGGAAGCACACGGTCTTCAGCAGGACGGGCGGGGGTCGGAGGTCGGCGGGCCGCGTGCAGTCCTTCCCCGCCGCGGGGCGAGAGTACTCCTTCACCACGCGGGACGGGTCGGCCTTGGGCAGCCGGTCGCGCTCTGTCCCGGGGAGGACCTCGAACCGGTGCAGCAGCCGCTGCGCCTCCCTCTCCCGCACCTCCCGCAGGGGGCACATCGTCAGGCAGGTGCCCTTAGGCCCCGACTCCTCCGTCTTGATTTGGACCTCCTGGTACTGTTCCTGTTGCCAACCCTGGCCCCTTCCTTCTCCACCTCCTCCTCCTCCTTTGGGCCTGGACTCCTCCACCCTGCTCTGCACCTCCTCATATTGTTCTTGTCGCCACTCCTTTCCCCTACCTCGTCTACCTCCTCCACCTCTCCTCCCTCTTCCTCCTCCTCTCCTTCCTCCTCCAGGCCTGGACTCCTCTGTCCTGTTCTGCTCCTCCTCATACAGCTCCTGTCGCCATTCCCTGCCCCTGCCCCTTTCTCCTCCTCCTCCTCCTCCTCTGGGCCTGAAAACATCTGTTCTGCTCAGTTCCTCCTTGTAGTGCTCCTGCTGCCACTCCCTGGCCCTTCCTCCTCCACCTTCTCCACCTCTCCCTCCTCCTCTGGGGCCTGACTCCTCCTTCCTGCTCTGCACCTCCTGGTACTGCTCCTGTTGCCACCCCCAGCCCATTCCTACTCCACCTCCTCCTCTTCCTCCTCTTCCTCTGGGCCTGGACTCCTCTGTCCTGTTCTGCTCCTCCTCAAACTGCTCCTGTCGCCTCTCCCTGCCATTTCCTTGTCCTCCTCCTCTAGGTTCGAAATCGGCGGTCCTGCTCTGCACCTCCTGGTTCTGCTCCTGTTGCCACCCCCGACCCCTTCCTCCTCCTCCACCTCCTCCTCTCGGCTTGGACTCCTCCGTCCTGCTTGGCTCCTCCTCATACTGCTCCTGTTGCCAACCCCTGGTCTTTCCTTGTCCTCCTCCTCCTACTCCTCCTCCTCCTCTGGGCCTGGACTCCTCTGTCCTGTTCTGCTCCTCCTCATACTGCTCCTGTCGCCACCCCCTGCCATTTCCTTGTCCTCCTCCTCCTCCTCCTCCTCCTCCTCTGGGCCTGGACTCCTCTGTCCTGTTCTGCTCCTCCTCAAACTGCTCCTGTCGCCTCTCCCTGCCATTTCCTCCTCCTCCTCCTCCGGGCTCGGAATCTGCTGTCCTGCTCTGCAGCTCCTGGTTCTGCTCCTGCTGCCACCCTCGACCTCGACCTCTTCCTCCTCCTCCACCTCCTCCTCCTCTCGGCTTGGACTCCTCCGTCCTGCTTGGCTCCTCCTCATACTGCTCCTGTCGCCAACCCCAGCCCTTTCCTTGTCCTCCTCCTCCTACTCCTTCTTCTTGTCCTCCTCCTCTGGGCCTGGACTCCTTTGTCCTGCTCTGCACCTCCTGGTACTGCTCCTGTTGCTGCCCTCGGCCCCTTCCTCTCCCTCCTCCTCCTCTGGGCCCAAACTCCTCCGTCCTGCTTGGCTCCTCCTCATACTGCTCCTGTCGCCAACCCCTGCCCCATCCTTCCCCACTTCCTCCTTCCCCTCTTTTGCGAAAGTGGGACCCTCTGTAACCAGGAAGCAGACTCATTTTCAGTGTCAGGTTCTTCACACAAATAGAACACAAGTTATTAGTAAATCAAACAGCATTGTAATTCAAAATGTAGCTAGCAACAGCTCTAAGCTACACAGTACATCACCCGCAGTTGGCTGATAAATCAATGATGTGAGGTACACATATCAGTACAAAGCAAAGAGACAGTTGAAGAAAAAGCGCAAGATTTCACATGCAGTTGTGCGATTATAAAGTCGGCTTCCATCTTATGTTTACTTTTTCTCCTAAAACTGTCATCCTCACTCAATTAATTTAAATAGCAACGGAGTAGAATATACAATGTGTGTTTTCTTGGTTTTGAAAGAGGCAGATTAGTGGCAGTTTGGGGGATTTATCCATGCTGTTGACATCATTACTTTAATATTCTGGTCAACTAGCAATCTTACGCACTTATTGTGGCTAACTTGAGTTCTAACATTACGGGCTCTGCAGAATGACACAGGTCATATGTTTGAAGCTAAAATTAGCGTTAGCAAGTTAGCCAGAGGTGGTAGTGTAGAGCTTGCTATTCTCGGGAATGAACACTATCCCTTCAGTTATCTCACTTTGCTAAATCGGTTAAAATGAATGTGATTTGTTTTGCAACATATAACAGCCATTTAGTAACCCTGGCTGGCTATAGCAAACCACTGTAATGTAACGTTATTAGCGAACTAGCTGCTTGTTACAGGGACTCGGTTAGAAGTTAAATATATATATGAGTATTTATAAGCAAATCGTTATGCAATATGAACATACTTAGAAACAGGTCTGTGAAATACTTCAGCAACGAAACACTACTGTCAACAATATCGATTTTCGCTCATGAAAAGAAGGCAACACTCACACGCTGTAGTTAGCTTTCCTGCTCATTGGCGATAGTCTGAAATCGCGACGTCACGGCGTGAATGCTCCAATCATAAACTGTGTTTTGAAAGCTCAACTTCATGATGATTTCCGGTCCGAGAGAAAAACGCTGCCTGATGCCTACATTAAGACTAAAAACCATAGACTGTATAAAAATAGATTCTAACATAGCAACACACTAGTGAACGTTGCATTTGTAGAAACTATTTAATCAATAAATGTGTATAGTTAATATTGCATCATGGCAGTGTGTTAGCTACCTGCCCCCTCCAGTAGACATTCATACGCTTCTGTCTCATTGCTTTCATTATTTTGCTCAATAGTAACCTTGTATTTAGACTTGCGCTGTCTCACTCAGGGTCTGCTAGGCATCAACTGTGTAATGACAAAGTTAGCAGTTCCCAAAACCCTTGAGTAAAATAATCTGTTTACATATGAACCCATGATAATGATTACTTTGGCTCTCTTCATTGTACCCTCTCAAGTGTTTTGTGTTCGCCCACTGTACAGTATTAAAAGCAATTTGGCCCCAGCGCGGCCAGAAAGAAGTCCCAGGGCAATAGTTTGGGGAATAACGTCATTTTAAATTGAATGTGCTGCAAATGTATAATGTATTGGAAAAAACAAATGTTTTTTTGCATGGATACAGCCAAACTACATTTAAACCCTAATTTTCTTCACAACAACGGTACCTGTTCAATCATTTCTGGGCCTTTAAAACTGTTATATACTGTTATTGCACATGTATGATAGTATAGTGAGCTCCCTACATCTGTTAATCCTACCTTGGAAGTTGCTTATCACTCAACTTTTCAGCTATGTCAATCCCTGGCCTAGTCCCTTGTGTGCACTCTTAGCAATGCTTTCTTTCAGATGTCTCTACTTTATCTCTGTCCCAGAGAAGAAAAATGTTTTTTACTTCAAAGCTTTTCTCTTATATAATCTACGGAATCCACTTAGTATTTGTTGTATGTTGTAATGAAAGTTGTCAATCACTGGAACAACTGCTACAAATTACAGGGCCATATATACATGAGTCTTTCTACTGGAGAACAAGAAATGTATTGCAATTAAGTACATAAATTGTTTAAACTCAATAATGTCTCCATTAACAATTGCAGTAACACCCATTGCAGTTTAAACATTTTCTCCTGTTTGATGTCTTTTGTGACTTTGTCATTGATTTGCATTTCCCAAAGCTGACAATAGGCCTTTCAACCTGTCAGCATTCTACTGAAACTTGGCAGAGCATGCACAATAATGACTTGGCATTTTAAAGTGCCAAAGTCAGCTTTTTTTGTCACATACAAATGAGGTACATGGCAGTGAGATTTATTTTCCTTCTATCTCCCCGTTAAGTGCTGTAACAACAGGGACAAACAAAGTATCTTGAAAACAATAAAGTAGATGAATAAAACAAGTGGTAATATAATATATATCCAGTGTGGTTGGTGAGGGGTGGGGGTGGGGGTAATATTCAGTTTGTTTGTTGTTAGGGGGTGCGACTAGGGGGTGGAGGGGGCAGGTAATGGGGGAAGGGGCTCAACTCAGCTCTGCTGAGAATCTTAATGGCCTAGGGATAGAAGTTGTCTCTGTAGAGGTATTAGCTTTATGGACAGTTGCAATTTATTAAACTGTAACAACTGTCCCTGTCATTCTATAATTACCACATTCATCACCTGTTCACAGATATGACTGGAGACCATGACAACTTTGACATTTATTTATTTTTATTCTTAAAGAAAACTCTTTAAAAAAAAACAACTACAGAGATGCAGACAGATTGACACGTAGTACAGAGGGCTGTTTGTGTGTGTGTGTGTGTCTTTGGGGAGGGGCGGGTTCTGGGGTGTGTCCTGACCACGTTGTCTTTGGGCACCTTTCAGATGAAGGCCTTTGAGCTTCAAAGGTAAACTTGTTAAGTGTTCCACAGACAGATACACAAGCAGCATATGCTATCATTTAGTCTGGCCTATTGTAACATGTTTGTGTACAGGCAGCTTAGCAGCTTCTGGATGGGCAAATACAATTACAGAACAGTGCGTCCAGCACAGCCTCACACTGAAAACATGGCACTAATTAGATCTGTCTAGCCTAGTCTGGTCTAGTCTAGTGAGGTTTATAAAGGGATAACTCAGGAGAGCTCATATCATTGTACAACAGACCTTAAATTTAACCATTACAACGGAACATAAAAAAAAAACGAAATTCGACTAATCATAGGGACAGCAACACACAGGTGATACACGTGTGATGTAACTTTAATAATAGCTTTACATAACTTGCAATAATTTATTCATCATAAAGTTTATTGTGTATTGTCAGATAGAAATAGGCCATTTTCATAGTTTCTTGTTAACTCGTCACCATTGATAACACAACTTCACCCTACTATTTTACCTCACTGCCATTTCACAGATACTATCCAGAATAAATTACGATGTAAACATAAGACAATGTAAACAATGTAAACATATAACTGTCTGTCTTCATTCTGTGTTCTCATGCAGAACTGCTATAAATGCCACAGTTGGGTACACAATATAAATTCACCCCATTGTTCTTATTAGTATCATCATGGCTGTTGTGGTTACATAAAGTGATAGCATGCAATATTCACAATAAGCAGGTTTCACAATAAGAAGTTATTGCAGTTTATCAGATTCAGCTCACATTTGACTCTCTATCATCGATTTAATTCAGCTTTATTTTTTATGTGGCCATTCCAGTGTTGTGAAATAACCAGTATATATTAAAATACGTTATTTTGGGTAGTAAAACATTTTCCAAGTTATTATCCAACTTAATAGAATTCACAAGGGAGGTCCGTCAAATGTAGCTACTTCTTTCCTTTTCAAAACGAGCCGCCTGTGTTACAGTATTTATGTCCGGAGGGTGGCCACAACTAGAATAATATTTTGGGGGAGCTGAAAACCACTTTAATGTTAGCAATTTCGGAAGTAAAATGTTTATTCAATGTAAAATATACACAAACAGTTCTAAATAAATAGCCGTCAAGTATCCAGATTGTTTAAATATAGGTAAAATATTTGCTATCGTTTCTCACCGGAAATCTTTTGGTGTCGGATATCCACAGGAAGGTTAGCGTGTTACTTGTTAGCGGTTGCTGCCTTGCTGAATGTTTGGCAAGAAGTTATAACACATCTCGTTCTACCAGTTAATGTTAGGTAGCTAATAGGCTAGTTAAAATAATTGGGACCTTTGCGTGAAAAAATAATTTACAGCGAACTGGCTTTCTATTTTGTGGACACACTGTCATGGTGAGTTTCTTTATTAAATAGCTGCCTGTCATAATTAGCTAACTGGCTAGACATTCATACAACTTTTGAAACAGGTTTATGTGCTATGTTTATGTTGAAATTATAAATTGTATTATTGTCGATGTTAACGCCAGACACTAATGCCAAAGAAGCTCATTTTATACAGCTAGCAAGCTCATTCTAAATACTCGTGATGATGCAAACATGAGTTTGCAACTTTGGCTGACAGTTGAGCATTTCAAAGGTAGCATTCACAGCTTGAAAATGGCTTCACGGATTGTAAATGGTAAATGGTTGTAATTTATATAGCGCCTTTGCGCCTTTATCCAAAGCGCTGTATAATTGATGCTTCTGTGTATTTGAGGATTGTGTATTTGAACATTCCATCACGTGTGTCATTGTAACATTGTATCTATATTGATAAATTAACTAAGTTTTTTTTTTTTTTTTTTGTAGTCACCTAACGTTTCAGAATTTAAAACGTTGGTCCAAAGGTTCTATGTGCTTCAGAGTGAACGGATAGAAGCGTACAAACTCTTTGAGGAGTAAGTAATGCGTTTTCCTATATGCAAAAAGTGATCGATTCAAGTATTATCCGCTGCAGTATTTTAAAATGTAGGGTGCCATAGTCTACGTTATTTCAATTTCAACATGCGATCTTTCTGTTCTAGGGGACATGAGGCGTACCTGAGAACGGGGCCCCACTACGACTTTGACCATTACAGACAGCTGGTCCATGAGATTACGCAGGGGTTCAGTGGGATCTCCAAAGAGGTGCTGGAGATCAAGGAACGACTGCACCAGGAGTTTGACCGGCCAGACCTATCCGAGCATATCGACAAGCTGCAGTGTAAAGAGAAACAGAAACTGGAGCTGGTAGGCTGACATTGACTTACCTCGCAGTTTCTCATCCTTATCAATATTCTGTCGCACTGAGCTTTGTAGTCTGTTGGAGGTACTGAGTGAGTAACATGAGACGGGCTAACGCCAGCCGTGTCTCTTGCTTGTGTAAGCTTTGTGGCCTCTGATTTTATTTATTTATGTAAAAATGTATTGGAAGTGAACCAAATGCTGCATTAACAGAAAGGAACCCACGGATTAAATTGTTTTCCCGGGGACCGATGTGTCAAAACACTACAGCCTTTCGGAATATGGAACTCCTGTGGTCAGTGTGTTCTGTGTTGTTTAAACTTGAATGACGGGAACAGGCTTTCTTCTGTCCCAATGCCGCACTCGGTTGACAAATTTACCTAAGTGCACCCTCAGCAGAAGTGGTTCTTAAAACTGGCCGCAGGCCCTCTGCAGTTTGCCGGTCTAAGCAAGCTGTTGTCATGGCGACATCATCATAATGATGTTATCGTCAACAATTGTCTGTAAGACCTACACGGAGACGGATCATTTTCGACCTACACGGATCCTTTTTGATGAATTTATTTTGTGGTGTAATCTGACTGTAAATTGAATGCTAAAAAGCTTGCTTGATTTTGGTCTCATACACCCCGTCAGTCTGTCTTTCCACCACAAGGGGTCAGGCTTTTACTTTGCCTACACTATTAATGTATTTTTGGTTAACTGAACAGAGGAAAATAAGTAAATGGGTGCTTGGCATGCCAGATCACTCTAATTCTAACTGACTTTATTTTATTCCTGAAACAATAGGGAAGGCATTCTTGTATTTTAAAATAATCTGGAGAAAAATATGATACTGATGTGTAATTAAGAGTTCTTCTTTAATATTGGCACAGGAAAGCGACATATTTTAATGCACAGCAATGATGACTCAACCCCGACTGAACTAGGGGGGGTAATGCTATAATGGGTTCTTCTGCGAGAGGAGTTCTGAGATGATCTTGGAGGAGTTGATGTGTTTGGAACACGCAGTCATCTTGTGTTTGACTCAACCATTGGCGCTGATTAACGTGGCGTTTGATCAATGCGTTTGGTTCTCGGCAGACGGCGAAGCTGCAGTTGGCGAAGCAGAGCGCCCAGGATCACCCAGAAGACGAGCGCTGCCAGGAGAAGATTCTAGAAATCAGACAGGAGTAAGAGCAGATGTCACCGTTTTTCGCTTCTTTTGATGCCGTCAACAGAGCGTGACCTGTGTTTTTTTTCTTCTTCTTCTTCTTCTTCTTCTTCTTCTTCTTCTTCGTAAACGCGCTCCACCCGGAGATCCGTACGTCGGGGGAAAAACAGCCCTCTGTGATTTCCTTAATCTGAAATGTCTGCAGAGAATAGCGAGTGCGTGCGCGCGCACACACACACACACACACACACACACACACACCAGTTTGTGCAGTTTTTCACCACATGCTGGTCTGTCACTGCAGAAATAGCCTGTAGTGCTTCCATCACTCTTTCATCAATGTAGATAACATTGTAACGCTGAAATACACCCTCACAGAGCTGATCTGTGCACGTGCTGCATCTTCATGCACTTATCCCTGGATTCGCCAGTCCTGGTCCCACACTGCTACAGGGTGAATCGATGGCGTTCTCCATCGGACATCTATACTGGCCTGCAGGGCTGTATTAAAGAGTGCTGAAACCAACAGAAACCAACAGTCACGGGATTTATGTTTTCCCCAAACCGAGTAGAATTTCTTCAGAGCTTAAAATGCTTGAACGTGCTTCTTTTTCCTCATAAGTCCGAAAGCCGGGCGCCCCCGCTCTGCAGTGCGTTGTCAGCCGTGTTTTAAAAGCGCTCGTCACCGTCCGTGCAAATGAGGGACGGCGCGCGGATCGATGCCTCCGCTAACGCTCGCTTTCCTCCTCTTTACCCAGCATAATAAAGACCAAGGAGGCCCTGAGCGAGGTTCTGCAGGACTTCAAATACGACTGCGAGGAGTGACGGACAGGCGTTCCCCCGAGCGTTCCCGCCGCTCCGACAGAGATCGATGGACTCCCGTGCCGCAGCTTCCCGACTCCTCTTTTTTTATTTTTTTATTTATTTGTCCAAGTTATTGATTCTCATCCCGGGACCTGAATCTCTTTAATGCCGCCTACCCCGACCGCTGCAGTTTTGTGCCGCATGGAAAAGGTCACTTCATTGAGATCGTCTGAGCCGTTGGCGGAGAGCCATCTCGTCAACACGCCACAGCGCTGCAACTACGGCTCCTCTGGAAACCGCGTCGACCGGCAGACTTTAAAACCACTTTAAAAAGCTTTAAAAAGCGCGTCACAGGTGGCGTTACTCCTTGCTTTATTTGTTCTACAAGCAATTATTGCTCAATTAACATTGACATATCACTGACGTTGATGCTACCTTACACATAACTTAAGCAAATAAACCATGACTTTAGATAATTAAATATGCTGATACAATTCAATACAAAAATAAAGGCAATGCGAAACTAAAATGTCTTCATACGTACAGTCATTCACACACAGTTCAAATGCAGTTCAGCGTTTGGTGTGGACCGCCACTGCAAAGTGTTCAGCTCCCCGGTCCTGGGTCACGGGTTCCACACCGACAAACCGTTCACTGTTCCTCAGTCAGCAGCTCCAGCGCGGGTGTGTGTCTGTCGGTTCTTCACTTTGTTGGGTTCTGTAAGTGGAACTTGAAGGAGGGGGGGCGGGGCTTTGAACGATGCTCCTCTGATTGGGCGCTGTACAGGAGGTGTCTCCTATCAAGAGTCAGGTGACCTCACCTTTTGCCACCTTTAGCTCTGTTGTGGACCAGATGGCGTGAGCACTCGGGTGTTAACGTGCGCTGTTCGGTTCGTGTAATGAGAGGTGAATTCAGACTAAGTTGGCACAGAGATGTGTGACAAAAAATGTGTGGCTGCCCACTGCTCCTAAGTAACTAGGATGGGTCAAATGCAGAGGACAAATTTCCCCATGGGCTTCAATAAAGTATATCATTATCATCTGCTTCTAACCCATTACACATTGCTGACATTCTTTCCCTCCCATCTCCTCTGCACGCTTTTGCTTAAAGGGCGAGTCTGTAGTCTGATCGGCAGGGATACGAGAGCGGCCATTTTGTTTTTAGCGCTGAGGCTCTGAGTCTGGGCTGGGGTTCTGGGGCGTGTCTCGCGATGCCAGTAACATTCCTGTGAAATCCACACCAGCCGCCCGTCTGCGCGGCCAGGTTCTGCCACGACCCGGTTCTGCCGCACAGCTGCCCGCCTCCGTCGCCACGCCGACGGGAGAGATAAACAAACCTACTCACGCCACATTCCGAATAACTGGCCTCGGGAGCATCGTCCTCATTTAAAAACATTAACAAAAAAAGAAATCCGAAATAGATCCGTCGGTCCCGATGGGTTTCTCCTTGGCGGGGTTTTGTAGTTCTGGTGATCGGTAGCTTCTGTGCAGAGGGAGGTCTCGGTCTGGGTCCGTGTCAGAGAAAAGCCCCAGTGTCCCCCCCCCGTGTAGGTTCTGAATGTTCCACGTGGTTTCCTGCAGGAGAAGTCTCTGTGTGTGTGATCCAGCAACTCCTCGGGATCCGTAGTCTGGAGCGTTTTCCCCCCGATTCACTCTGTCCCCGTTCCTCCGCCGTAAACGCTCTGTGTTCATTTTATACTTTTTATATTATTTCTGTACAGGAGCTGGGTATATGCTAGGATTTATCGCCTTGTAGAATCTGAAAGAAACAGAAAAAAAAACTTTAATGAGCTTTGATTTCCATTTCAGAGACGGGTAGGATACATTAATTTATTAAAAACATCAACAAAATTGATAAATCCCGTGACGATATTCGAGGACTAAATGTTTTTTTTGGTTTATGCCGTGTAATCGTCGATAAGCCGGGGTGGGGGGGAGTGAGGTTTGAAATTCGGGTGTCTCGGTGGCGCGGCCTGACGACCACCCTCCACGTGCTCATCGCGAGCCGCGACGTCGGCGGTTCGAATCCGGCCGTCCGGACATTTGTCATGTCTTCCCCTCTCTCACCCCCACTTCTCCCTGTCTCTCTACACCAGTGGTCTCCAACCCTGGTCCTGGAGAGCTACTGGGTCTGCTGGTTTTTACCCTGCAATTAACTATAATCAACTGCTCTAATTAAATTAATTAACTCACCTCACCTGGTTACCTGGGTCTCAACAGGTGCTGATTTTAAGGTGAAAACAAAAACCAGCAGACCCAGTAGCTCTCCAGGACCAGGGTTGGAGACCCCTGCTCTACACTGTTCTACCCAATAAAAGCTGAAAAAGCGCAAAAAAAAAAAATATATATATATATCTTTAAAAAAAAAAAAAATCTTTCAAAAAAAGAAATTGGGCGGCGCGCTGGATCGGTAGCGCAGCCGCGGCGATACGGTTCAGAGGGCGAGCAGAGGATGTGGGTTTGCAGCGGGTTCTGCAGGCGGGCCCGGCCCGCTGTCTGCCATTTGGGCTCCGTTAGGACATGAAACGAGCGGGGCCCGCCTCGCGCCGCGCAGCGCACAACAGGAACGCATTAAAGCGGTCGTTAATTACGTTTATATGCTTATTCCCCTTTGTTGTGGTGATTGACGGAAGATCGCAAATCTCTGCGCCGCTGGAAAAAAAACGCAATAAAAACGCCGAGTGCGCGACTTTGAAAACGGCCGAAATGAACTCTTAACTGTATTCCGGGGGTAATAAAGTCGGAAAACCACTTGAATACCTGAATGCGACTTTGTTTCATGCCAAGGCAAATAAAAACAGCACAGTTAGTTTAGCATGCCTCCCGAAAACAGGCATGTCCTCTCCCACATCATGGCTGCGTTAAATTCAGTCTGCGGGGCTATTGAAACGGAGGGGTCAGAGACTCAGGGTGCATGTTGAGTTCACTACCCACAACAAGCGAAGCGCGTGCACCGAATTTTGCATTTTATTTAAACGGCGAGGTAAGTTCTGTCTGCGTCTGTGTTTGGGGCCGGTGGCGGGGCGCGGCATCGGGGGGGCGGGGGACGGGGAGGAATAGAGGGAAAGTTCTCCTTACCTACCTGGTTGCGCGTTTTGTGGGATTTCTGCAGCCACACCCTCCACTGGTCGTACAGCTTGATGCTCATGCCGCTGCAGCCGTAGGCGTGTTTGCGCACCCAGCCGAAGAACTGCTTCAGCTCCCGCCGCAGCGTAGAGTTCTGCTCGCTCGACTTTGGATCGCATGTCCCGCTCAGGAGCCGCTCTGTCGAGAGAGAGAGAGAGAGAGGGGGACGGGGGACGGGGGTACGGGGGTACGGGGTCAGTTTGGTTCCAGCTAGTTTCATATCTCAGACTATAACCTGCTGGAACCCATTTGGTTATTTACCCTCATAGACACCTTATACTAGATTTGTTATTGTCCATTCTACCCTTTATTTACAGCCAGGCTGCTCAGCTCCAGGTCTCCGCGGTGTCTGCAGGTATTGGCTCCAACCATGCGCTACACCACCCGATTTCACCAATGCGCGTACTTCCTGAACCAAGCAGGTAACATAATGAGTGAAATCTGGTGGTGTAGTGCATGGTTGGAGATACCTGCAGACACTGTGGCCCTCAGGACCTGGGGTTGAGGAGCCCTGCTTTACGCCATGCTTGCCAGTGGTGGATGGACTCCCTCTCTCTAACCAAGTTCCCCCCGAGAGTTCGCCGTGGGATTTTTATTTCCTCATCACTTGAGTGTCCTTCTCACCCCTGGGGAGTTTCTACCCCACTTGCTTTTTGGGGGTTCAAGCCCAGTCTCTGCCTAAGTTTCCTTCTGCTTCTCTGCAATGCGTCTTTCTGACAGTTCTCTGTAAAAGTCGCCTGACAAAATAATACAAACTGAATGGACCAGGCAGCACAGCCACAGAGCAGGAACTCGGACCAGAGAAGGTTACAGGGGCCGAAAGTTAGCATGAAGCATCCTCTCGGGCCCCTGAGCAAAACCACAGCACCTGAATAACTTCAGCGGAAAAACCCAGCGGGAAATATGCAAGCAATATAGCGTATCTCTCCGATCAGAGGAGGACTATCTATTCTATCTCCCTCATGAAAGAGAAACCAGCGTACTGCAGGGCTGACGCAACAAAGAATGCATGCAAAACAGCAGTTTGTAAAGCATACCTCCCCGCAAGTAAACAACATGTAACCCAGTATGGGGTGTAGTACTTCTGGGTCTGTTTCTACTCTATCTCCCATGTCCTCTGGTGACAACCACAACGTGAATGTAGTCAGTCAGCTGCAGTTAACTTTATTAATCTTTGAAGATTTGAGGGCAAAGAAACCCAATCAGATGTCCCCCATAGCCTTTTTGCCATTACGCCGAAGTCCTTCATAATTCATTAATGAAAGATCACAATCATTCTTTTTTTTGATGTTTTGTTTGCTTATTTTTTGGGGTCAAACGCGGATTAAGTTTGATGTTTACAGGATGTTGTAGCTAAGTCAAAAACATATTGCCATTTTGCTTTCAACCAAGTAGAACTTGTATGTTAGAAGCATTAGAAATAATTAAGAATAGATTAAGGAATCCAAATAATGTTTTCGCTTACAGGATCACAGAGAACCTGGCTCACTGTAAGGGAGAATAAAGGCTTGTTTAACTTGCACAAGCTTTCATCTTCATATTGTACAAATATTGTATTTATAGTTCCTTTAAAATTCTGTCCATGTTGTCCACATTGTTCCCAGACTCTTGCCAGTTTTCCTAGCTCAGTGCTCCTGCAGGAAACAGGCCTGGGTCAAGTGCGCATAGTAAATAGTTTAACGCTAGATAAATATAAAATTACTCCTGCAGAACCCAGATAATTTCCAACAGAACATGTTACTAATCATATGTCAAAAAATGTTTGTTTTTAATGTGAAATAATATTAAACAAATATGTAATAAATAAGGCTAAAGTATTCCAAATGGGTATTTGGAAGGAAACGCCATAAGCCTAATGAACTAGTCCATCTGACCAAATCAAAATGTCCAGTAAGCGAGAGTGTGTTCCAGGTTGTTGTAGTCTAGACCTGGAAAGTTCCCCTACCCAAAATGTCGCCGCCCTACACTCACCACTGTGAGGAGTGGAGGCAGCTGTGGGGTTGCTCCAGTCGCTCCAGATCCCGGCCTTCCTGGATCCGTAGATTCCCACCGGATTGCAGCGCACCTGGACGAAGTAAACCGTGCCCGACCTGAGACCGGCTAGCCTGCAGGACGTCTGGTTGCCAACGTCATCCACAACCTGGAGGGATACAAAGGCCGGCCAGTGGATCAGACCTGCGTTACTTACGGAATTGTTACTGGTTCAAATATTTTTCTGTGCTCGATTGTTCCTGCCTGGTGCAGTTGAGCCAACCAAGAGGGCCTGAAGGCAGGGTTTGTACTTTTTGAGTATTTCATAGGTTCCAATACACCAGACCAAGCTCCGTAAAGTGTAGAAAAGTATTTGAATCCAAAACAGTTACATATTCAGCCCAGGTTTGCGGTGTTTATAGGCATCTTTCCGTGATTGGTTGTGATACCAAGACCGCTCATTCAGAAGCACATCATTGAGGCTGTTATTCTCCAAAATAAATACTCAAACATAAAATGCAATAAAACTGCTGTGAGCCACACACGCGTGCATCTAATGCAAATTCAGACAGAAAAAAGCTACCTTCAGACAGAAATATAAACAGTAGACACACATGTCCACAAACACAAGACAGCTTTTTGGCACCACCATCGACATCACTCAGTCTATCTCATAAACAAATAAAAAGAAATAACAGCATATGAGAATTTATTGCTATAAGCGGCAGATGGCCAGGTTACGCTACTGTTCTCCGGAATTTTAATACCTTTCTACATTTCAGTGATTTTCTGCTTTTATAGAAATGTGCACCATTTGCAGGGAAATCGGTATGGAGATCTAAAAATAATATCTGTCTGTACAGTCAGTACTGTCTTCGGAGGTGCAATTGACTAAATACGTCATAAGCAATAAATTGGAGATGTTCTCTAATTCAGTATCAGTGGGAAACCATCAGCCTTCTGTATCTATAAACTATACCCTGCTGAAAAAAACAGCTCAAGCTATGTTTTGAAACAGCTGGTAGCTGGTTGACCAGTTCAGACCAACTCCATACTCAACATGGTTTGTGAGCAATTCTTGCTATGTTTTTAAACAGCTGGTAGCAAGTAATTTCAAGCTGGTCACAGCTGGATTTTACACCATCAAAATGTTGGCAGTGCAGAGGTATAAGCCAGGTGTAAACCATAGAAAAAATGTTACACATGTAGATCTATATTTCAAATACATGCCTATCGCTGTCAACATTCAATTTCAAGTGTCCTTAATTACAAGAGTCATGAGCTGTGCTACCAGGCACCATGACAAATTATTTTCACCCTTTAGACACCAGTAAAACATAGCAGATTATGGATATATTTAAGAGACACTATTCAAATCTCATACAAATATTCAGAACAATGAAAAATGAATCTTTAATATGTCTGGAAGTTTGTTTAGTCAAACTGTTTTTTAAGGAAGATTGAAAGTCAGTGACCTGTAGGATGGCTTTCAACCTTTAATAGCCTAAAAAGAGATACATTACTTCAAATGCATAATTTGCAAAGGTCTGATCTTCTTGTAGCTTACAACTTATTTTAATGGTAGGACTTTTACTTCCTGACCCCTGGACTTCCCACCTCTGTATTACTTTCCAATTCTATGTCCTGTGTTATACCATTGGGTCTATGCTTTGAAATGTCACAATAAAAAAGACATAGAGATGGGTATTGCATTCCAAAACCGAAGGAAACCTAAGGAACCTCTTACATTGCTGTACATTTCTCTACCGTTGTGGCTGAAACCGCTGCTAACGGCAACAGCTACAGAAGCAATGGATGGGAACTTGCTATCTATCCAAACGTAAAGTGACACATGGTTAAATTAGCACACTGCCATATCCTCTGGTTATGACGGCTTTGAAGTAGCAAGTATCACATATAAGCTGAATTAGCAGCTAATTAGCTAGCTAAGTAGTTAGCGGCTAACGGCGCTGTAAGTACCTTCCAGTCCGTGCTGTCCTCCAGCCGGTAGCGAATCTGGTACTTGGTCTGGAACAGGACGTCTTTGAGCGCGGACGACGTGCCCCAGCGCACGCTGAGTTGGTCCTCCAGGTCGCCCACGCGATTCACGTGCACGTCGGCGGGGGGGTCCGTGGTCACTGAGAGACAGACGGAGAGACAGAGCAGCGGAGGTCAATTCCACAACAGAAATGGACTAAAATTCTGTCCACCGCTTGAAAAAAATGTCCATGATTTCCATGATCTTTTGAGTTATTACGTTGACTTTCATTTCCTGCATTGAATTGAGTTCTGGTCCTCCACACACCAGAACTAAAAATTCAGTGCATCACATTAATGGCATTTGGCAGATGCTCTTATCCAGAATGACATCCATTTGATTAGATTAAGCAGGAGACAATCCTCCCCTGGAGCAATGCAGGGTTAAGGGCCTTGCTCAAGGGCCCAAGGGCTGTGCGGATCTTATTGAGGCTACCCCGGGGATCAAACCACCGACCTTGCGTGTCCCAGTCATGTACCTTAACCACTACACTACAGGCCGCCCTTTATCAGTTTGTCCATACAGTATTCCAGAACTGACTTGGACTGGACTGGAATTTGACTCCAAATTTGGTGGACGCCGTTGTGAAAAATGGTAGGCCATGTTACATAGGTCTACTTGCACTTGAATTGTGCAAGCAGTTGGCCCACCTCATAGTGAGTGCTGATGGAGTCTGTTAGGCTGTTGCTGTGGAAACCACAGTCTTTCCTCAGGTAGCTGTGATGCACTGCCCAGGGGACGTTGCTAAAGCTCCGAGTCAGAGCCACCTCACCAGGTTGGTTTATAAATAACTAGGGCATCCATCTAATCTTTTAAGTGTAAGAGAACACACTTGTCTTTTAACAGGGTCACAAGGAAGCAGACAGAAAGGGAGCAGATAGTGACCAAGCTAGTTCTGTAATGTTGTATATTATATTGCTAATCACTCAACCTCAAAAGATGGCTTATGACTGAAAGGTTTGAGGATTTATTTCAAGGCAAGGAATCACCATTGTACTCTTGAGAAAGGTACTTCAAACCCTTTGAAGTGAAGTTTTTTTTTCCATGTTTTTTTCTTCAAAATTCTACATCAGCGTTCTAGAACTCCGCTGCTTTCAATTACCAGTAGTGATTATTACATCGTCATTAGAATGTTCAGTTCAGAACATTCTAATCACATTTCTGATCTCACATAGAAATAGTTAAAGGGTTAACCTTAAATGCTTCAGTAAAATATTCAACTGTATGAATTGATTATATTTAAGAAATGTATACCTGTATGTCACTCTGGATAAGCTGCTAAAAACGCAACTGAACCCTCCCCTGGTGATTAATCCTAAATATGCGGCCGTGTTTCTGGCATGATTTTCCTCTGATAATAGTCTCTGTTATACACGGTGCTAATCCCGTCTAGCTTCTGTCACATTTCATTAGAAAACTGAAAAAGTTCAGCGAGCGTGTCGAGGGACGTGTCAACTTGATTTCCTGTACCATGCCTCACGCTGTATTGCTGTGAAAACATCCCGTTCTCAGGCTTAAACATGCAGGCACACTCTCCGTGACCTCTTCAAACTGCTCCGAGACGTCTGTCCAGCTTTTAAAGAACCCCCCCCCCCCCGGTAAAAAGCAGAATGGGCTGCTATTTCTAGACACCACCATCAACATCCTTAAATAATACATGATGACGAATGTTGAGCCTGGGCTTCGGTATGGAGGGCCAGATTAGTGCACTGCGTCTTCATTGGCTGAATGGGCACCGGAGAGACAGACTGACGGAGCAATTTCCTTTTGCCTCAGCGAGTCTCCCTCCTTTTCTCATTTCACAGTGTATACACCTCCTTTCCCCTGCCTTTCATCTCTCTCTCTCTCTCTCTCCCTCCTAATGCTGTTTATCGGTCCCACAAGGGTAATTAGATCAGCTTCGAAAGAGCACCACCCTTTTACCAAGAATGTAGTCTCGTGTCTAACTTTGCTATGGAACAAAAAATAAACGTGTTCTTGTTTTCCCTTTTCCAAAAGAACGAAAGGGTTCATGAAGAAGCAAAGTGCTGTTGGTGGAGTCAACGGTGAGACACATTAAAAACTTAAAAGTGCCCACTTGTGAAATCCTGTGTTGCAATCTATTCCTCACTCAATTCGCTGTTTTCATTCCCAGCCTAGGGATGATGCACATAGATGGTTATTTAATTTTAATTTCATATTTAGCTGAAGCGTTTATCCAAAATAGGGCACAATCCTTCCCTGGCGCAATGCAGGGTTAAGGGCCATGCTCAAGGGATCAACAGATGTGTGGATCTTCCTGTGGCTACACCGGGGCGTGAACCACTAACCTTACGGGTCCCAGTCATGTACCTTAGTCCCTAGGCTACAGGTTGCCCAGATGGTTGTTTTCGGTTTGACCCCGGGGACACCCAATGGAAATTGGAAAATCCCACAAAAATGTAACATTTCCGTTACTCAGGAGGTGGTGAAATAGCAGCATCTGATGCGTGCGTCATTTGTCCGGGGTTGAGTCAGGCTCACACCTTCCACTGTCTCTACCACCTCTGCGTTCCTGCCTACCTGCCAAACTGCCACCTCCACCCAAGGTGTGGCTGGCCTGATTACAGAGGGTATTACATCAACACTTTCTTCCGCCGTCCCAAGACACTCCCAAACATCAACCACCTGTCCTACATTTGAACCCATTTGAAATCCCAATACTTCGCCCATGCTAACAGTGTCATAGGTGCTAATAGGGGCAGCCTAAAGGGGCAGCCTGCAGCCTAGTGGCTAAGGTAAATGACTGGGACCTCAAAGGTGGGTGGCTTAATCCCTGGTGTAGCCTCAATAAGATCTGCACAGCTGTTGGGCCCTTGAGCAAGGCCCTTAACCCCACATTGCTCCAGGGCGTATATTCCTCTGCTTAGACTGCAAGTCACTTTGGGCAAAAGTGTCAGCTTAATAATTCATTATAAATAATAATAATAAATAAACAGAACACAAGGGTTAAAAAAGTCAACCATTTGCTTTGGTGCCGGTACTTTTGTTTTGGTGAGTCATTCTTAAATCACGTTAATTGGGTATTAACTCTGAAGGGAAAAACTGCATCACACCTATGTAATTCTACACGGCAGAGAGTTACTGCCGCTTTTCACTTTTCAAGAAATTTATAGCCCTTCAACTTGCCTGACCTTCTCAGACAAAAATCCTAAACCACCTATTGCTAGCTTAAGGGGGTTTCATGTTATCGGGATCTTCTGAGAGGTCGTAAAGTTCTCATCTCGTTCTCACAGAGGCACGGGCGCACTCTGTGAGAAAGACACCGAACAGAGAGAGAGAGGGAGAGAAAAAGAGAGAGGGAGAGAGATAGTTGTTAATGAAGAAAAGAAGGATCATTTCCTTAGCAGGATGGAGCCGTAAATTAGACTGACGGGGACCGCCGCAGTCGTCTCAGTGCACCTCCGTTTGCACACTGGCCTGTTTGTTCTCGCCAGGTGAGACAGGAAGTGAAGAAAAGGGTAGACAGAGAGTGGAGAAACAGAGTGGAGAAAAGGGTGGATACAGAGTGGAGAAACAGAGTGGAGAAAAAGGGTAGACAGAGTGGAGAAACAGAGTGGAGAAAAAGGGTAGACAGAGTGGAGAAACAGAGTGGAGAAAAAGGGTAGACAGAGTGGAGAAACAGAGTGGAGAAAAGGGTAAACACGGAGTGGAGAGACAGAGTGGAGAAAAAGGTGGAGACAGAGCCAGCTCCACCTCACTTACACACATCCAGCACGTCCAGGGAGATCACATCGGAGGTGGCCGACCCGAGCTGATTGACGGCCTCCACCCAGATCTCGTAGGGCGTGAAGAGGGCCAGGTCGCGGGGGATGTAGCAGGCGTGGGGCTCGCCCAGGCTCTGGTCCTCACATTCCTTCTCTCTCCCGTACCACCTGCGAGGCGACCCAATCCCAAATCAAGCCTTCGCCCCAAAATTCACCCCTGCAGCTTCAACCAACAGCTGCTACCACCTAGTCTCGACTCACAATGTTCTCTACACTAGAGTTCTCAGAAGTGACCTGACCATCTCAGAACCGATCGTTAGTTTGTTTTCAAAAGCATGTCCCTTAAAGTTACGTGGACTCGAGTGACATCGGAGTGCATGCTGCTTCAGGCTCACAATTGGATGAAAAGTGCTGCTACAATCACCCTATGTGGCTATCCAACCTTAAATCTTCTGCAGGGCACACATCTAATTTAACGAGGTGACAGCTAGTGGAGCTTTCGTTAAGCTTAATGGATGTAAGTAAAATAAAATTTAAGGGCTGCATTGTCGTATCTACTCCTGCTGAAATGAGGGTCTGTAGGACAATGGATGGAGGTTTAACCACACGGGCCAATCCTCTGCTTTGTCTGGAGATGCGCGGGACTCACTTGAGTTTGTACTTCAAGGTGTACTTGGTTCTAATGTAGGTCTCTCCCTGGCCCCCTGGGGCCCACCTGCAGGTGAGGTCTTTGGCGTTTCGGGACCAACAGGTGAGGTTCACCGGCTTCTCAGGAGGCACTGCAACCAGCGATGGGGCAGGGGGTGGGAGGAGGGGGGCAGCCGAAAAAAGACAAGGCTTTCATTTATTACTATGCATTGCCAAAGTAATCCATTTACAAATATTTACGAACCACGACAGAAACCATATGACCACATTAGACGCCCGTAGCCCCCTCCTCCAAATTTACACTGAGGATAATGTTTTGACCCTCAACTTTAAAAACCACTGCCGTGAGTTTTCAGCTGTCATCCTCATTTTACTTCTGGAGCTTTTCCAAGATTCCTTCCATTGAAGACAGATGTACGAGGGAGAAAAAAAAGAGGCTAACCGAGGGTGTCAGTTTGCTGATTGTGTACTACTGTAATGCACGAGTGATGCTTCGGTGACTGTGCTTTTCAAAAGGACCCGCTGATTTCGCCTCTACGTTCTGAATGGAGAATGAAGTCATCTAACTCTTTAGTCTTTAGTGTTTGCTTAAAAAATGTTTCCCATGTGTCCTTGCTATTCATTTTGCCACCATTCGTAGGACGCAGGGTATAAAGGCTCCAGTCGCACAGTTGCCCTCTTGTACGCTCGTCACCCTCCAGTGTTCGTGACTGAGACCATAATGGACCACACAGCAGTCCGAAAAGGAGCAGGGCGGCCATCACAGATAATGATCTAAAACATTTGCGTAATCCCGAGTTCACCTTGAAAACATTAAATACTGCAGCTTCTCGAAAGGGGACCACAGTTTATTCTGCTTTCTTTCCTACAATACCGCCTGCGCTTTCTGAATCCCATTAACGTCACTGACTAACAGCTCTGTCGTTTGGAATGGTCTTCGGGCCAATCTACCAGCGCTCAGACAAAGCGACAAACAAATTTATCTTGTGACTTTTCCGACAATGGTGACACGCCAATAATGTGCTCAGGTTTTGTGTTCAGATCTGATGCAGGTAGACATGGACCAGAAGGACCTCACCACCACAGCCAACAATTAATAAAAAGGCTAATAATGAACCCTAACAGACATTTAGCAGACACACTCCAGAGCAACTTACTCCACTTTGGCATTTTTACATAAGATACTCTTATACATCTAGATATACACTGAAGCATCTTAAGTACCTTACTAAACTACACTGCAAAGCCCTACCTGGGAATCAAACAAGCAACCACTATCTTGTAAAACCAGTAGTATAATCATTATACTTACACTACCGACCTGAGTAACCAGCAAAAAACACACAAGCATAGCTAGGATAGTCAAACAACCAGTGACTAAGAGAGGCAAGCAACACATAAAGAGGCGCAGTTAAGTTAGTGGTACATGACAATCAGCAAGAGATTACTGAAAGGATGGCCATAAGAAGTTAATATGTTTGAAGAGCGGATTGGCATTTTAGATTTTCCATTTTAGATTTCATGTTTTTCCGCATTTTAGATTTCGTTTTAGACTTACTGCCAATGTAGAGGCAGGACCCCGCCAGGACGTGGCCCCCGCTGTTGTGACACACGAGGTTGTCCCCGGACTGTTGCCGGGAGCCGTTGAGGTGGACCAGGGTGACGCTCAGCGCCGTGGGGCCCAGAACGCTGTAGGTGCTGCTGGGAAGGCGCTTCCCATTGAGGGTCCAGTACAGCGTGCTGGCGTGGACCCCCAGGTCGGCGCTGACGGAGCAGGTCGCTGTCAGGCTGGAGCCGATTGGCTGCGACGGGTCCTGAGGGAAAATGGCCGCCACCTCTGGAGTGGAGGACCAGCAGAAAGAGGGGCGATATTTACGACCCACGGTAATGCGGGGCGGATTTATGGTTTCGCTGCTAAAACAGTTGGGAGATCACTTTAAAAGGTCGCGTGAGGTTGTTTGTCAAATTCATAAACGCTTTACCATACCGTGATCTTTTCTCAACTCTGTCCGCCGTATGATTAATGTTAATGTGAAATACCCCTCTGCCCCCCCCCAGCCCCCACCCCCCCACCCAGAAAAAACATTACCCTCGTAATGTGTTACCACTTTGTTCCTTCAGGAAGACTTAAGGGTTAATGTGAGGAAGTTTATTAAGTTTACTCTTGGTGGGTGGGTGGACAAGCTATCTAACATATGGGCCAATATGCAGCATTTAGCTTCAATAGACCGACGGAGGTCAGGTCAGAGTTTGTGCAATAAGATATACAGGTATATGTATATAATATATAGTTATATATGAATAAATGGCAAATATAATATGTGTCATATTTATAATATATTATATATACGCATATATTTGTATGTATTTGTATTGTATATTCATAATTAATTCATGACTATACAGATAATAAGCAAGCTAAGAACGAGGCAAACTATTGCCTGATTATGTTCACTATGCAGGCCTGTAAATGTACTGAAGTCAATGCTGAGAATAATTTGCAGTCTTGTACTATTCCAAACAAGTCTTGTATGGCACGCAATCTAGCAAAAGGAGCAACTACGCCAGACCCTTGTATTACAGAGAAAAAAAAAGATCGTCATTAGAACAAAGTGGTCAGAACCAGAGGCTATTTTGAAAATGCCTGTAACACATAAGCAAGGCTTTTAAAGTAAACGTTTTAATGAAACAAGCAATTTAGCTGTAGCCGGTGGAAAGGAAATGTTTAAATGTGTGAATCGTTTGGATCCTTGGTGAAGCAGGTGGGGAAAACCTAGCGGTTTTTAAGGATCGCTGAACTTGAGAAATGTACTGCTTTGTGAGCTGGAAAAATATTTATTGTATGCTAACACATAGTGTCTTTATAACAATATCGCAGACCTATAGGTTGACTTATTATATGTTAAACATATAATGTAGGCTACATAATGTGAACCGCGAAAATAGATTCCAAATGACTGGATACACTGAAGAATGCTCAGTATTAAATCAACTCTAACACAGTTTGAGTGGGTCCAATAAGGACCACATCTAAGCTATTTGATTTATTGTACTGCTCCATTGGAGCTGATTCTACCCTGAACATTTTGCGGTGTAGCAGTCCTGTGAAGAAAATGAAGTGAAAGTTGCTCTTATTTGTATTGTCTGTCTGCCGAGACTGATGAAAGACATTAATCTCTGTGTTTGCTCAACTCTGTTTATCCTGCGTTCTCCTCCACCTCGGAGTAAAAGCCTACCTAAATTTTCTTTGTCGGAGGGACAAAAAGATCGTCGTTCCGCAGTTTAAATTCAGAGGCTGTGGCATGTTTTTAAATACAAATGTAGCGAATAGGCCGGAAGAAATAACAAAGAGAGGAAGAGTTACTGAAGCTTTGACATAATGTTATAGCCTACTCGTTGTTTCACTAATAACGGTTGAATTGACAAAATGTGATATAATATAATGTGATATAGAAAACATCTGTTATTTGGATTGAGCTCATACACAAAATTGCCTACTAATCTTAAGAACTGTAAAATACATAGATAGTGATAATATAGTCAACAACACTTTTTCTTAAAATAAAGTTACTTGTGAATTAACATACTCTTTAATAGGGGGGTAATTAAAAATAATCATCGACATTTTAATAATATAGTAGCCAATAAAGACCTTCATATTTAGATATACCCCACTACGATGTGACAGTACAACGTGGTATTTGTGTTGAAATAAACGTAGGCTAGTAGCGTAGAAACAGGGTGTATTGTGTTTTGATTTATAATTTTTATATGCGCCAAATATTCCGCAAATACTTCATTTACAGCAGTACTTCATTTACCAGACATTTTGAGTTACAGTTATTTTCCTTTTCATTTGTTTATTTGAAGACATATAGAATTGCAACGCTATGTTACAGTAGGAAAACCATCAATAAAATAATGTTTGCCAGCCTTCCGTATTGAAATGATTTATCCACTTTGTTCACTTCATAATTATTTGCACAATCAGGATGAAAAATCACAGTTCCGTTACCTGAAATTGTTGTGGTCCAAACACATATAGAAACAGGCTATATTTTAAGGTGTTAATTGTCCCAAGTACCTAATGAACATGTTCTAACAGTACTCCACGGTCCCCTGGATGTCGGAACCATCAAGTGGTTTGATACTGTTGTTTGAATTAATGTGTCGCTCATTAAAGTTGAATGAGAATCGAATTTACTTAATTATCTCTCAGAAATAGTGTGAATATTCAAGTTTAGTATTGCTGCATTATTCAGTAGTGTAGGTAATTATAGCCTGACATAGTAGCCTATATAATACCATCTGTAGCTTACCATCATCATTTTCACATTATCGTTAGTTAACTAGAAAGGTTTAGTTGACTTTTCTGCATAAGCGATGCTCACTTTTGCACAATCTATATCGATAATTAACTCGAAAAAAGACACAGACATAAACACACAGACATACGGCAAAATCAGTACTCGGCCATGTAGGCTATAATCAATATCACGCATTAATATTTATCGTACTTACGTGTCGAAGAAGATAGCACACGATGAACAAACATCACGAGAAAAAACAAGGTGATCATATTTCAAGGAGTTTTAAGAGTAATTTCGCTGTCTTTTTTCTCTTGCTTGCTTACTCCCTGACTTGAGAATTTTACGCACGCTTGCAGGAAAAAGTCTTCTGCCAGCAGCGCTGGTGCAACAGCCTGTTTGAAAGTGAACTGTCTGGCCGCTCGGGTGAGTATTTATTGAGCTAGGCTACGTCTATCCCACCTCAAATCATCGCTGCCTCGCTAACGTATTAGTAAATTTGCTGTTATCTAGCCTTGGTCTAACTAATGGTTTGCTTTTGTGCACGCCTCAACAGCTAAAACATACAAGTTGATACTTTTCAAGCCCCTCCCTAGCTTCCCACACAGTCACTAGTCATTTTTTGCTCTTTCTTTTCATTTGGTCTAATTCTTCGTTCCTCCCTTCTTCTCCGTCTCGGGATGAATTTAGGACTCATTGATTTATGCATTTTTCCGTAATCCAGTAATATTTTCAATGTTGCCTGGTGGGCGCGTGAGTCATTATATTTCACGAAAGTGTGCGGCGCGGTGTTTGACAGCCACAGTGCAAGTTCTTTCATACAATATAAAATTGCGTAATCTTTCCTTTTCTTTTTCTTTGTATGAAAAAAATCTTTAGCCCGAGGCAACGTTGAGACATCGAAGGCTATACGGTTTTATTACATCTCTGCTTCATTGGGATTGAGCGTATCATTCAAACCTAAGCGAGTTTTGCGAAATTGAAACGCAGATTTCATCTGTAAATTGCAAGCAAGCGTGCATGCTATGAACAGCACCCAAGGTTGCCCGCTAAGAAACCTGCGAATATATCCCAACGTGTTAATGAGATCACCGAGGTCTCCAGAATAAGTTCATTAAAACAATTCACATATTAGCTGTTTTTAGGCCTGCATTACATGGAAAATAATTCAATAAAATAGTTTACGAAAGAATGCAGACCAGTTACATCCTCCTAATTTTTTCCACACTAATTATTTAATTATAATAATTTAAACTAAAACATTGAACAGTAAATTGACAGGTTAATGCAATTGTCATAAGGTAATACAATTCCAACCATATTTCAGCTAAAAATGTTTAATGGACAATACGAATTGCCACCATTAATTTTTTAGTTTTTATTCTTACATTTGTGCATTTAAACTTGGCACTGACACATTTAACAGTATAACAGTACAAAGCCTCTGGAATAAAAATGAATTCCGATAAACCCACTGATAGATGTTCCACTGGCCATGGTGCAATGCATACAGTAGCTGAGATATGTAGACATGAGCAAGTTCCATGTGGGGAACTCTGACATTATGTGGGATGACTCAGAGTTTCATACTTAGACACCAAACCTAAATAAATGAAGGTCTGTTATTCAGGTTCAAAGCCCCCCAATTCTGCTCTCGCTCAGGATAAAAAAGCCTCTGGCTAAAAAACGGATCTCAGTGACTAATGTTTTACTAACAATGTGGCCACTCTCATTTGCTAGTTTGGCCAGTTAGTCACTGTGGTCCAGTGTGAGTGTGGAGGAAGTGTATATTTATATAATAGCCATTATGCTCATTCGGTCTCCGAGTTGACCGGACAACAACGACAGGCTTTGTCGCATAGTGGATGACATTGTAGCCGGTGGAAGCCATTACTGTCCATCTCGTCTTGTGATGAGTGGGCAAGAAGGATGATTCAGATCGCCGGCTGATTGTCTTCGCCCGGATATGAAAGTCTCCATCGTCTGAGTCGATATTTTTCACCCTTAAGAATCTGCCAGATCACCAAGTGACATCATTGAACTGTCGCCCCGGCCCGTTGCTCTCGCAGCCCTTTGGCCCAGTTACGTGCGGGCCTGCGGTTTTCGGATGAATTACTGTCACGCAAGTTCTGTCAGCTGAACTGGAGAAGAATAGGAATTCAGTATTCAACTGAAAGTGAGAATCAAATAATCAACACGATCAACATACTGGAACAATATGACGATTTGTTTTTATTTCTCTGTCAATCATCCTGGAAAACCTTCAGTGCATCGTGACATGATTTGTGTCATGTTATGGTAAATGGTGTTTAACTTGCACTTCCAAATGTGCATCACATGTTTTCATAAAAGGAGTGCTTGACTCATCTTTGCTCCAAGCTACTCTAATGCTCACTCTTAAGGGTCTTGCTGAATGAAGCTCCTGCAATTATAGGTTTCATTATTCAGATTTTTACTTTCAATGTCTACATAGAGTGTACAATATTTTATCCATGGCGGTGTCAAAGGAAGCATGGGGCATACTTGTAAAACTGGTTGACAACTGCAACAATTTATTTTGTTTGACTTTTTAATCACCTCCCAAACTTTCTCCTGGCTTCTGGCACTGCTGGCAGTGACTAACTACAGGTGATCCAGGGGGGTATTTCACAAAGCTGGCTAACACTAAGCCGGACTTCTGCGCTGAGTAAAACCCTGAACAGCTAGTTTTACTTTAGTCCACGTTCCATATTTGAGAGGGTTCCAGCTTTTACTCAGTGCAGAAGTCAAGCTTAGTGAGTTAGCCAGCTTTATGATATACCCGCCAGGTTCCGGGACGACATTAGGGCAGGAGTTGGAGCGGTTGAATGACAATCGAAGAGCTGCTGGTTCAGCCCCTGGCTCTCAGGGCAGAAAATGCCCTCGATCAAGACGCCTAACCCCTAATTGCTCCCAATTAGCTGGTTGGTGGCTTGCATGGCTGCCTTCTGCTCTTGGTGGGCGAATGAGAGGCATCGATCGCAGAGCACTTTGTGTAGCAGCAGCTGCAGGAAAAAAAGTGCTATATAAATGCAGTCTATTTAAAAGTCCTAATACCCAGTATTTTGTTTCAATCAAGTGGATTTCCTAATTAGCACAATTCTTCAGTCTGGAGGTAGAACTAATTGTGGAAATCATTTGGCTGCATTTACGGGTGGAGGAAACACATGGCAGGACTTTCTGACCCCTGGACTGTACACCTCTGCGAGTGATCGCATCAACCAAGAGAGGCGTGCCTTCAAAATTAGGCAGGGAAGAACCAGCCCCTTCCTCTGTGCCTCACCCCATGGGACTCGGAGACAAACAGAACTGGCATGGACATTGTTAGACCTTCTAAAGCAGTGGTCCTCATTTCTGGTCCTGGAGAACCACAAGGTGTGCTAGTTTTTGTTTTTCGACTTAATTTCAGTAACCAATTCAGACCCAAGAGCCACATGAGGTGGGTTTAATTGATCAATTAACTGCTGAGTAACAACAAAAGCCAGCACACCCTGTGGCTCTCCAGGACCAGGAGTGAGGACCACTGTTCTGGGCAATTCAGTTCCTGCAGGACCTGTGTGTGTGTGTGTGTGTGTTTGTGTGTGTGTGTGTGTGTGTCCGCACACAGCTTTTTGTTGTCACCAATTACACTTGTCAAATTAATGAATTAGCTGAATGCACTTATGCTGGTTTAACCGCAGATTATTCCAAAATAAGAAGTTTCATTTTGGGACCCAGGAACAGTCCTCAACTCATTCTTTTGTGAACATCTCAAGAAATGTAGCTAAAATTAAAAACAACTACTTGATCTGCTCTTATTTATGGGGGTGACATGGCTCAGGCAGTAAGAGCAGTCATCTGGCAGTCGGAGGGTTGCCGGTTTGATCCCCCGCCCGGGCTGTGTCGAAGTGTCCCTGAGCAAGACGCCTAACCCCCAAATGCTCCTGACGAGCTGGTTGGTGCCTTGCATGGCAGCCAACCGCCGTTGGTGTGTGTGTGTGTATGAATGAGTGAATGAGAAGCATCAATTGTACAGTGCTTTGGATAAAGGCGCAATATAAATGCCAACCATTTACCATTTAATGATTTGCTAAATCTAATCGGCAGTTAACTCACCTCACCTGGTTACCTGGGCCTCAACAGGGTGCTGATTTTAAGGTGAAAACAAACACCAGCAGACCCAGTAGCTCTCCGGGACCAGTGTTGGAGACCACTGCACTGTGTTAATGGTTGGGTTCGATTCCACTTCAGCACATTCTCTTCCCTTGCTTTTCTCGAGCTAGGTCCAGGCATTGGAAAACGTGTCTATAACCAGCAATATTTCAAAGCTTTTCTCTTTTTTTGTCTTCCCTGGCTTTAGTATTTCCTGACTAAATTTGTGACGTGCAACAAGCGAACTTAACAGGTGCTCTGCAAGGAAGGATAGTCAATGAACAAATCAGCCTTGCAACCTATATAACAGCGCTACTCATACTGTTGGTATTTGCTCCTATTTGGACGTGGAGTTTGAGTAGCGCTGCTATTTAGGAAGTCACCTCGGCTGCCTGCTCAAGTATTTTATTTTTCCGTCGGATTGGCTTTGGAATGTTCATGAATAATTCATGACAGCCACTCTAGCTTATTTTTAGTGATAAGAAAAACACACAAACCTCACTCAAAAACAGAAACGGAAACATGTTGGCTAAAGTATCTGACAAAGATAGTATCTGATCAGTTCATTGTCAGTTCTTAATCGCCCCTCCCCCCCATTCCTCAACATACACTCATGATATGATTTATTCTCAAATCTCATTTTGAAAGCGCACTGATTCGCTCCCCTCTTCTTGAGGCATGGAATGTTGCATTGTGGGATTTCCTTGAAGCTTGCATTTTACACCCTTGGTGGGAGGGAGGAACAAAGAGGGAGCAATAATTCATAATTCGGAACCAAACCCTACTTGGCGTGGCCTCCATATTTCATCCTGGCATTTTGGGGATCCCCCCCCCCCCCTTGAAGCACAGGAAGGGAACGTCAGGAAGAAAACATACAATGTGGAATCGAACCCAGCCCCGTTCGAGATTCCCAAACCTCTCCTCGGGGACCCCCATGGGGATTCCAGGTATTTGATGTGCCCCGTCTCAAGCACCCCTGATAAAGGCGAGAGGTTTGGGAACCACTGATTTACTGCATCTTTTAAGCTGGATGAGTGCAGGCTGTAGCCTAGTGGCTATGGTACTTGACTGGTACCCGGAAGGTTTGTTCAAGCCCTGCTGTAGCCATAATAAGATCTGCACAGATGTTTGGCCTTTGGAAAAGGCCCCTTAATGCCTTGGCTACAGGGGGGAATATTCCCTGCATAGTCTAATCAACTGTAAGTTGCGGTGGATAGAAGCGTCAGCTAAATAACCAATAACATGTGAATGAATGTCACTTTAATGGTAAGACATTCAGCTGCATTGTGCAGGAAAGTGGCAACAAAGCAAGTAGTGCATTTAACTTCTGAAGCTGCGACTCTCTACTCAGTACTGGAGTGGGATGAAGACCATGGGTAGCCATGTGGGGAAGGGCAGCCTGCACCTTGTCCACCATGGACTTTAATTTACCCAATACGCGAATTATGCATCCTCCCTTCCTCCACCCGTCTCCTCCCTCCGTCCCCCTAGAGAGGAGGAAAGGAGGATTCGAGTATTGGGACGCACCCATGGCTGATATGTGTGAACAGAGAGCCAATACTATACTTTAGCCGTGTTCCTGCAACGAAAGGTCAGAGCTTTTATAGCTATGAAATGGAAGGTTTCCCTGCAGTGTGTGTGTGTGTGTGTGTGCAAGTGTCAAAATAACCCAGTGTTAAAATGTGGTAATTCAACTCTAACAGAGTTTACATGACTCCAATAGGGACCACATTGTAAGAGTGAATTTAACACTGAACATTTTACTGTGTAAGAGAGTTTCGTACAACAGTTTCCCTGACCATGTCATATGTACAGTTGATGATCCCAATTTTCATTATTATGTTATTTTGATATTTGTGGGGGCAAACGGGTAAAATCGTGTCATAAAACACATTAGTGAGTGCTGCTGTGGTGGGGATTCCTGCACTATAGTTCAAAAAGCTGGCAGAAACCAGCAGCCCACATCATGTGGTTTGAATTAGCATACAGTATGTCTGTAGTTCCTGACTGAGACCCATGTGAAATGTAACTCCCAGCGAAAAAATAATATTTTGATACAATGTTTATCGCAAATGAAATATTTCTGGGACGTGTGCGGGTAAAATCTGTGCAATATCCGTGCGACAGTCCGTCACGGAACAGATGTCGTAACCGCCAGGTGCGTTTCCTCACTCCTCTGGTTTGATGTTTACGTAGCTATCTCACGTTTAACAATTCCTTGCTGTTGTGATAAGGATCCTACTGAAACACTGCCCTGTACGTCTACGGATACCATCAATCATACGGAAGCCTCCATTTACCAAACTGGGGAGATTGGCACTTCTGTGAGATTCATCACGGTACATTTCACTTCACAAAACTTTACAGCTTGACTCCAGAAGGGCACGTGGACCATTTCCAGACCTGCCCTTCTCCCGCCCTTCTCCTTTCCTCTCTTACTTGCCGGGAGCAACAACACAAAAAAAATGTGCGTGTAAATTTTTCAGATAGGCTGTTCCTAAATTGAAATATGAGCATAGCATATTCCCAAATTAGATTGTTATTGTATTTACAATTTAATAATGTGTGGATATCATTAAAATATTTTGTGTTTTTTTCTGCCGAAAACTGGTTCTTGTGGGAAATTTTAAAAAAGAACAAAAAAAAAAAAATTGGTTAATAGCGTAGCATATAAAATTGGTCGTCACGTGTATATCTTCCTGGGTTTTTTTTCCCTGCACGTTTGCCCAAATTATGTTTTATGCGATGAGCCAACGGGGATTAGGTCATCAGATTCCTGTTGGGGTATCCATTGATGCACGCCTCGAATATGGATACAGAGCATGAATTTCCACTAGCATTTATGCTACTGGAGAATAAGCGCCAGTGAATTCCGGAATTAGGCTAAATGTGATTATTTTCGACTCACTATACCTGTGCGCAAAATACATATATATGTAGGCCTACATGAAGGAAACTTGATGTGTGCATCTCTCTTTCTTCCGCAGTGTCTTGCATAGTGAGGGAGAAAGGGCCGGGGGAGGAGGGGGGCACGTGTGTGATGATGTTCGGAGTGACGACATCACGGACCCATAGCACAAGATTAGTAGAGGAGGCTGTTACCGAGACCAAGCGGCAGTTTACAGAGATAGAGAGCCCACTAAAGCGCCAGTGCTCGCCGATACTGTGGGTTACAGAGTCCTGCTTCGCGATGCTTCAGTTCGGCGGCAGGGTGTGTGGTGTCCCCGTTCTCGTCTCGCTGATTCTGGCGGGGCTGGCGGCCGCCTCTTCTGATCTGTTTGATAACGACCTAGGCGACATCAATTACTGCAAAAAGCAATGCCAGATCACCATCAAAAACAAAAGCCCGTCTAAAGTAAGTGACACATATGCGCATTAAAATAATTCATACTCGTAATGATAAAATATGCAGGCTATTGCATAACTGTGAATTTGCAGACTGCCTTATATCTACCGTTTAAAAGTGGTCCTTTGTCGTCCTGCATGGTGTTACAGTAGCTGGATGTACAATGCGTACTTGCAACGTGTTCGATGCTGTTTTGCGCTAAAATGTTTCCATGCAATCAAACAGGAATTTAGCAGGAAGGGCATCCATTTTCACGCAAGGACTACAATCTGTGCCGAACACGTCGTCCCGTTTTCGGTGTAAATAGGTGGATATCATTTCATAATCAGCATGTCAGACTACCTTTAATCAATTAATCGACCCCTGGCCGTCAGTATTTGTCCACCATTTCCAGTGGCCGTTCTGCACATTGACAGTGTCGATTATGCCGTGTCGATATGTGATGCGTTTTAATGCATTGCATTTTATGACGCATTTAATTTTCTTGCATATCACCACGCATAAAATAGCTACCAATTCGGGGTTTCGTTTCAGAAGCAATGTTGATTCCAACAAGAAGTGATTTGCAGTGTTTCTTAAGTGTTAATATTGCCATCACCAACATATCGGCAGCATTCTCTCCACCGGCGAATGTTATTAGATCGTTTTAAATTGCATAGAGTAGCCTGCAATTATTCGTCTGGTACTGATGTACAACGGTCGTCATTTTCCTTTTTTCCTTGCTGTGGTGTCGATGACATCTTTATCTCACGGCCCTGTTTACGATGAACCGCGATGCAACAAAAATGTCCCTGAATCCAACGATGGTTTTTCTAGAATGCAGGTTGTTCTCGCTGCCAAAAGTCATGCTGTTAACAGTTTTGCATCTCTCAGGAGTGAGACACTCGTGCCCTTTAAAATTCTGTTATAATTAAGAGGAGAATAGCCATTTTATGTAGTACTGTTCCTGCGGACTCCTACTGGCTCAGGTGTGGTTTTGAAATCAAGTGCACCATTGAAGAGACGCGTAAAATATATGTATGCGAATAATGGAAAAGCCATATTGATTTACAGGCGGGTAGTGTACACCTGATTAACTTTGATTTAAAATAAATGTTAGATTAGCCCTTTAATACTGCAGCGTTCCCAAACAGATGTTCATTGTTCATTTTATACATGGAACATAATTGCCAATGCTGTTTTACTAAATAAACGACTATAAAAATAGAACAGCGAATTAGAGAATAGAAAAAAATTCAATAAAACGATGTCCCAGAACGCTTCACTATTGGACTGGAAATGTGCTGTAAATTGAATTGCTGACATATACTGTATAATACAGTAGGCTATATTATACAGTACAGTAAGCCTCCAGAATCCTGCGGTTTGAAAGGGGGGTAATTTCTGTCTCCCCATTGTCATCCGTATGGGGGCGCTGTTTTCTTTGTCTTTTTTTTATTGGTCAAATGAAACCAGTTATGTTTTTGCTTAATGGTGTTATTTTTAAGTCAATTAAAAAGCGCAGCCTATATCATATTTAGAATGTAACAACGAGTGCATCCAATCTGACATGAATGATGTTGCCTAACTCACTGAACAATTGCTTTAAATGGATTAAATCAAGCAGTACAGTGGAGGCAAACACACTGAGTTATTCTGAACTAAGTAAATTAAAGCCTATATATGACCTCACACCAACAGTTTCCAACACACATTTTTTAATGTTGGATGAAAGTCTATCCTTTTATGTCCCGGTTTAGCGTCTTTGTGTTTTGTCTTTGTGCAAAGAAACGTTGCTATGGCAAGAACTGTAATGAACACGTAATCAGTGCTGAGGAGAACCCTGTAATAAGCTGAGCAGCACAGCTGACTGCCATCATCGCGCAGTGCCAACGAACCGCTCGCGGAAACCACCGCCGGGATAATACGGGTGTTTCAGATTTCACGCCTTCAAATTAGACCGTTGGCTTGCGTGGGCCGCTCCCTCTGACCCGGGCGCTCTGTTTGTCAGCTGCAGGACACCGTACTCAACGCCTGCCACCGGGGCTGCCGTCTTTTCTCCATCTGCCAGTTCGTGAACGGCAACGCCGGCTTCAACACCAGCAGGGAAGAGTGTCAGGGAGGTGAGGGAGCCGGGGTCGCCGGGTGGGGGTAGGGAGCGGGGAGCGGGGTTTTGGGGGGGGGGGGGGGGGGCTGGATTTGGGGGTGGGTGGTGATGGCGGGGGAGAAGGGGGGCAGGGGGCGGGGGGTTGTTTCACAGCTGTCTTGTTTGCTAGCAGCTGCTGCTAAGGTTAGGGGTCACCTCCGCAATCTGGAAAGAGCAGGATTCCCTCCCCGCTCTGCCTCTCCCCGTCCCCCGTCTTAGAACAATGACACAGTGCGGCCCGTCTGCGAATCCCGCACTGTCACAGTTATAGTCACGCTGCCACCTCCGTGCTAGACCAGTGTCACCGGTGTTACCGGACAATGCGCGGTGTGTCACTTAAGTCGTGGGTGACTGTAATGTGACCAATCCCACAGTGCAAGGCTTATCGCAGGGCTCTACGTGAACAGTGTTTTCCCGAGGTGCACATGTGCTAGTAATTAGAAAATTTTAGGAACACCAATGAATCCCAATTAGTAGATGTGCTCTTAAATTATTTTTTTCCAGTTGGCACACGTCCATTTTTCAGAGCAAACGCTCCAAAACTGGGAGCACTGTAGAGCTGTGAATTGGTTGCATTGCTTATGTTCAAAAAAAACATTTCTTTGACTTTTTGGCTAGATAAGACAAAAATATTGAAATGAGTTTGACTCATTTCAAGATTTTTTACAAGGGGGCAAGGTACAAACTTACAACAAACAGTATTTTCTACTTGAGAAAAAAAAAGATCTGAAGTCTTATTACTAGACTAAAATGCTTGCTAAGACAGTCTTATTTTGCAGTGTAGTAAACTGTAGCTTGCTTAATCCATCGTGGGGATGCCTGTTGGTTGGAAATCAGCATTAAGGTCTGATGTTACTTCCAGTCAATGGTGTTGCACCCTCTTAGTGCCTCTTCCTGTGGTCATTGATGAGGGTTGAGTGAGATGGGTGCACTACAAAAAACAAAAAATAAGTCAGTCTTCACAAGCATTTTAGTCTTATATTTAGACATAAAATCTTATTTCTATAACTTTTTTACTAAACAAGGCAAAAAGATTAGCAACGAAGAAGGTTTTTTTCAGTAAAATCAGCTTTGCTCATTCCAACATTTGCCAATGGGGTATGATAATTTCAGTTGTCAGGCAAAAAGTAACAAGCTAGTATTTCGTACTTTACATTTTTAATCTTGAAAATAAGATACTAAGTTTCATTACAAGACTGAGAGGCTTAGATGTTAAGTTTCATTACAAGACTGAAAGGCTTAGATATGAAGTTTCATTACAAGACTGAAACACTTAGATTTTAAGTTTAATTACAAGACTGAAACACTTATATTTTAAGTTTAATTACAAGACTAAAACACTTATATTTTAAGTTTCATTACAAGACCGAACCACTTAGATACTAAGTTTCATTACATGACCGAAACACTTCAATATTAAGTTTCATTACATGACCGAAACACTTCAATATTAAGTTTCATTACAAGACCAAAACACTTAGTATTAAGTTTCATTACAAGACCGAACCACTTAGATACTAAGTTTCATTACATGACCGAAACACTTCAATATTACGTTTCATTACTGGACAGAAAGGCTTGGTAAGACGGGCTCGTTTTGCGGTGTGACTGACTCGGTGCTGCGCCATCTCTCTGCAGCCTGCCAGGAGGCCTACAGCAGGCAACTGGACCAGGAGGCCTGTAGCACGGGCTGTGGGAACCAGCCGACCGAAACGGAGAGCATGAGGAGGCGGGTGAGTCCCGCCGCCGTCGCCGCGGGTTACGGGCTGCGCGCACGCCGCGCAGTCAACTTGGCGGGCGTATCGCGGAGCGGGATTATCGAATCGACTGGATATGTCCACCGAGTAAACCCCGCGACAGCTGTTTTTACTTCAGTCCGTGTTCCAGTTTTGGAAGGGTTCCGGGTTTTACTCAGTGAACTTATCAGTAATCCCCCCCCCCCCCTCCACACTTATCAACTAAAGCCAGGCTTTTCAACCTTTTATGATCCAACGCCCCACCCAGACTCAAATGCTTCCAGTGGACCCCAATCATAATTTAAAAAGCGGTATATAAAATAAAATAAAAATGTATGTTTTGAAATACCCAAATCTAAGTCATGACAGTACCAGACTCCTGTTGAGAATGCAGAAACAGAATCAACCAATCAGTCCATCAATCAATCAAATCTTCATTTATGTCCAGTGGCGTTTACAAACAGGTTTTCCTACTACGCTTCACAGCGGATATTTTCCAGACGGAATTAATTAACCAGGAAAAAACTCCCAATTGAGCCTGTCCAATCTGGAAAATGACTCCCCTGCCTCCTTAAACGGTGATCAGGATGAACGGGAAAATGGCGGGTTGCCGAAAAAGAATAGCGCAACAAGCAGACACTGGAGAAAGTAGGCCAGAGCTCTTCAGGGGGGGCAGGGTGATTCAGGTGTTGTGTGCAGTAACCTACCAGCCTGGCGTGTATAGAGCCTCCTGTCTTGCAGTTCTGCAGTTCCTAGAACTGCTGGGAAAAGCCATGCAAGATAACTGCAGTGTCAGCGTATCTGTGTTCAAGGTGTGAGGTCACCAATGTGTGATTAGAATGTTCTCAGGTTAACATTCTAACTGTGATGTAACAATCACAACTAGGAATTTGGAAGCAATGGAGTTCTAGAACACTGACTTTTTGAAATTTTGAAAAGAAAAACGTTCCAGAAAACCTGCTCCTGAAAAGGGTTACGTGTTTGTTTCTTCAAACCAATCGGATTTCCCCGTAGTGGCAGCGCGTCACAGGCATGTAGCTAGAGCCTCCTGAGGGTGAAAGCAAACCATTGTTCTGAATAGGGAGCCGTCATAGATAATTGCTATTTCAATTTTAAAATAAATTAAAGGTAATTTTATTTCAGCAAAGTACACTCAGTCGTTAAACACTAGCAGGTATTTTGGCAAAGGACCGGAGTGCTGTCCTTATGGGATTACAGAATGGACAAATTATCCGGCTCAACCGCCTGCGGGTATCACTCCCTGACATCTTCTTCCGTTTTATTAAATCCCAAGTCCATTATGATCCATAACCGTGAAAAGTAGACTGACTCCCCCCCCCCCCCTCCCCTCCTGCAGCTGAAAGCGATGACGCGTCGCACAAAGCCCGTCTCCGTCATGGAGGCCCTGTCCAGCTGGTGCAACGACATCGTCAGCTCCGCCCAGAGCTTCATCTCCTCCACCTGGACCTTCTACCTGCAGGCGGACGACGGCAAGGTGGTGGTGTTCCAGGTCAGTGTCCTCGCCCCCCCCCCGTCAGCGGGAATCCCAAAACGCCTGGGGGATGCTAACACTCGCCTCCCGTTGGAAAACGAATGGGAGCGATGCCAGTGCCGGGGATGTGTGGCTTCAGCCCAAACCTGAGAGGGAGAGGGGAAGGGGGGGGGGGGGGGCAGAGGGAGAGGTAGCGCCATAAAAAATGAACTGCGCCCAAGCTCGACTCACCGAAGGTGGTAGGCGGGGGACTTCCTGTTTACATTATCTCATTAGCGGGGTCGACCCTGTGAGGCAGCGAGGAGTGTATCCCACTCAGGGAGGGGGGAGGAGGCCCCCCCGCCACCGTGTCAAATCCATTAATAAAAAGATGTAATTGGAAGAGACCCTGAGGGGGGAGATGGGAGGGGGGGGGTCAGAGAATAAGAGCAGCCAAAAAAAAGAAAAGGGGCCTGTTCAATCTTTCTTTCTTTTATGTGACATTCTGAGCAGTGAGCGACGCGGGCGTGTTATCGACCGGAGGAGGGGGGCGCGCCGGGGCGTGATGGGGGAGCGGAGACCGAGCCGCCGCGCGGACTCATCCGACAGGCCCGCGGTTAGCGGGACCACTGGCGGGCTGCCAGGGGCCTTGAAGGATCGACTCCGCGTTCGGCGGGGAAGGCGAGAGACCCTCGGAAAAACAGAGAGAGGGAGAGAGAGAGCGAGAGAAAAGAAACCTGACGCTGAGCGACAGCTGGGGAGAAAAAAAAACCCCACCAACAAGCCGTGTGTGTGTAATACAAATCACCGTGTCAGTGCGCAGGGAGCGCGGCGCTGGGGACGGGGAGTGGCGGGGCGGGACGCCGCCGTTTAGACACCGCAGCTCGCCGCTTCCAGGGCAGGGGGGCAAGCCCGGGGGTAACTGCCGGGGCAGAACCACATGTGCGAAACCTGAAACTTCCCCATCGCGGGCGGAAAAAAAAATCTTCTCCAGTGGTGCAGCGCTGAGGCAGAGCAACGGGACGCTAACACAGAGGTGTATTGATTATCGGGGTCTGGAGGGTGGGTGTTAACCAGCATGTGGAACTAATTACCCCCTCCCCGCCCCCCCCCGGGCACTGCTGATTACCCCGGGGGGGGGGGGGGGGGGGGTTGTGTTTGGGGTGAGGGGTTGGGCCGGGTCGGTGTGATGGGCAAGTCCTGGAAGTGACGGCTCGGACACACACACACACACACACACACTCACACACACAAACACTCTCACACACACACACAGACACACACACACACACACACACACACAAACACTCACACACACACACACAAACACTCACACACACACAAACACACACACACACACTGTGGTCCTGACATTAAACATGGGCTCAGGCTAATCAAGGTTGTATCAAGGCCCCATCCATATCTCTCTCCTTCGTGCCATGAAAACAATGGGAGACATTTGTGCCGTTACGTAACGCGTTCGTTGCGGACGGACACCGCCTTTTTTCGGACAGCGGGAACGGGGGGTGGGCGGGCGGGTCGTCACACGCGGGGGCACGGAACACCGCTCCCGAAATTCCTCAATTAGCGGGGACCCTTGATCAAAGCCTTCCCTCTTAATTGCTCCGGGCAAGCCACCTGTGTTTGCGGTGACCGACCTCGGATTTCGGCCCCGCACCGCTTCCCATCAGGGGTGAGCGTGGAGCCAACCCCCGCTCCTCCTCCTCCTCCTCGACGGGGAGTGGGAGGAGGTGCAGCCCTGCGAACAGTATCTCCGGGGGCTCCGCTCCTCGTCGGTTAGGGCCCGGCCCGGGGCCCGCTGCCTCCCCCTAATAGTGTTTATCCGCCCCGTCCGCTCGTTCACGGGCCCTCGGTCGCAATCAGCCGGGAATCAAGATGTTTCCCCTTCGCGCGCGGAGGCCAGTAAACAGACCGCGACAGCGCAATCCCGCCCTTGATTGGGAGAGAACGCTTGTTTAGAGTAGGGTCTGCCGTCTTGTTTAAACTTCCCCCGTGAGTTCAAATGCACGCAGTTTTCCGAACGCATTTGGGTGGGGGGTTGGGAGGGGGGGGGGGGGAGTGTCCCAGAGATGCAGAGAAGCGGAGAAAGAGAGAGAGAGAGAGAGAGAGAGGGTAAGGGAAATGAGATTGTTTCTAATTTGGTAAGGAGCTCGCTCGCTCGCTCGCATAGTTTCTGAAGGCAGGCGAAGCACCTTTGGCATTTTCCTTCAATAATGCATGACAGATGTATATCAGGCTCCTGCTCTCGCCCATGGTAAGATTCCTCCTGTCTGTGGTCAATATGTACTCCCGTCTCTGATGTTTGCCTTTATGTTTTCCTTTTTTTCCCCCCTCTCTCTCCGTTACATCTGGATCCAATGCACCGGGCAAGCATCACCAACAATAAAATCAGACCGGGGGAAGAAGGTCTGAGAAAGAACCATGACAGTTCCGTCTGGAGATTCCCTCCTCCTCCTTCTTTTGCGGGACTAAATTGGTCATTCCGCGAGCGTTCGGTGTCGTATTTAGATATCATCTGTCCGGCTTGGAGGTTTTTGGTCTACCGTCAGGACCGCCCCGTGTCCTTTCTGTATTCCGGGAGTTGCTCATTCCGATCCCCGTGGTCTCCCTCGGCCTTGCGCTCTCCAGCTGCTTCTTCTTTAATGGGGATTTTCTAGGAATATGAGTTCCTGCCATTTTGTTTCAGTGCGTTCTTCCGCAGAGGGCCCGCTAAGTCGGTCCAGACCTCGTTTCGGAACCGAGCTGCAACCGGCCGGCGTGAACGCGGGGTCCGGGGGTGTTTATGTTTCTGCGGCCGTAAACATCGTTTGCGAACATCTTGACGGCCGTCGGAGGGGGCCGGCCATCTGCCACGCAGCCGCGCGCTCTGATTGGCCGAGGCGGCCGCGGCGTTCGTCTGCAGCCCTGCTCTGGCCGTGTCACCTCCGGGCGCCCGGGCCTCCTCTGCCGTTGCCACGGCGGGTTGTTGTTGGAGGAGGTTCAGCGGAGGGGAGCTGAGATCCAGGTTTAATGAACCCTCCTGGGGGAGGAGGAGGTAGCAAAGTCCCCGGTAATGAAGGGAATCAGGCCTGCCCTGAGTCTGCGGTGAAGGCAGGGGAGGGGAGAGGAGGACACCGTGTGTGTGTGTGTGTGTGTGTGTGTGTGTCTGTGTGGGTGTGTGTGTCTGTGTGGGTGTGTGGGTGTGTGCGTGTGAGAGGGTGTGTGTCTGTGTGGGTGTGTGTGTGTGTGTCTGTGTGGGTGTGTGTGGGTGTGTGCGTGTGTGAGGGTGTGTCTGTGTGTGTGTGTCTGTGTGTCTGTGTGTGTGTGTGTCTGTGTGGGTGTGTGTGTGTGTCTGTGTGTGTGTCTGTCTGGGTGTGTGTGTGTGGGTGCGTGTATGTTTGCGTGCATGTGTGTGTGTGCATGTGGGTCTGTGTGTGTGTATATGTGTGTGTGTGTGTGCATGTACATGTGTGTCTTTTTCTGTGTATATTTATATGTCCGTGTCTGTGAGCGCAAGCATTTGTGTGTTTGTTTGGAAAGCCCTCGAGTGGTATTTTGAGGCACCTTCCCCCTAGTCCAGTGGCGGTAACGGACACACAGGTGTGTACTAAAGCTCCTGGGAAGCCACAGGGCACGGGCGTGGATGGGGGGGGGACAACAGGGGTCCGTTTTAACGAAGGAGGACAGGCGGGGAGACTCAGACCCGACACAGCTTGGCCAAACGCCCGCTCCGTCTTCCCAGGCATCCGCCCACATCCTGGGAATGATGACACGCACTTTGGTTTTCCGATCTTATGACTTTATTTCTTTTAATTATTTCCACAACATTTCCCCTGGTCTACTGTTGCCTGATTGCCTTATATTTCCTCAGTGTTTGTTTTTTTCCCCCCATCAGTTTCTCCCGAATATTTACTTTTTTTTTTTTTACAAGTAGCCGTGTAACAGATGCTCTTTGTACGGATTTGTTTGCGTTTGTACATACAGTCCATGTACACAGTCAGTGGGATATTCAGGTTAAATTCCTCACTGAAGTGTACAGTGTTTTTAGGCGTTTAAAAAAAAAAGAAAAAAAGCGGTTTTAGTGTTCCTGAGATTTGAACCTGGGATCTCTGTGCGTTGAATGCCCAGTCCGCCACGCAGGGTTGTAACTTGCTGGGGATTTAACTTATTTTTCCAAGATCTAGCCTGCATTAGTTGTTTTTTTTAACCTGATTGGACCGTTGTGTACCAGTACCGATGTTGCTACACAGATATTGACAGTAAAATGTTGCTGAATCACTGTTGATTCAGCTCTAACAGATTATATTGCGGGTGCAAAATGTTTCACACAATCTAGCAGAGTTATTGTACTCTAGAGTTTTGACTTCATAGTTAAGCGGTCAGGCTGAAAGTGACTGGATGCTTGTTTCCTTTGTCAGAGCCAGCCGGAGATTGAGTACTCTCTGCCCGAGCTTCAAGCCCCCAGGTCCGATGTGGCTGACAAGCCTTGGCCCCCGGTGAACTCCCACACACAAAGACCCCATACCGGTGAGACTCAGACTCCCAGACGTGGCGAACGCCGTTCCCAGACTCCCAGACATCGTGACTCACGGTGACTCTGGGCTGAAATGGCTGGCCACGGCTTTGCGGTCTGCTCTTCCCTCTGTCAGGGGGCCAGAGCAGGAATGTGTGCAGGGCTGGAGGGGACCGAGCGATCTGGGTCAGGACATACAGTGCAGTTACCGTTCACATCAGCAGCTTAGAATCAGTAGTTATCAGCAGTAGCTAGTGGCTAGCGTTAGCATTAGCCGCTAGTATCAGCATCAGTGGTTATCAATAGCAATTAGTTGCTAGCGTTATGATTAGCCACTAGTATTAGAATCAGCCGTTCGTGGCTAGCCTTAGCAGTATCCGCCAGCATCAGCATTAGCAGTCGGCAGTGGCGGTTAGCAGCTAGCTTTAGTGGATGGCAGTTAGCATTAGCGGCTCTGCATTCCTGCTCTGCTAGTTAGTGACTAGCATTAGCCGCTTGCGTCAGCATTGGCGGTCATCAATAGCAGTTAGCGGCTAGCATTAGCAGTAGCCGCTAGAATCAGCATTAGCAGTCGCCCGTAGCAGTTAGCAGCTAGCACCAGTGGACGGCAGTTAGCATTAGCGGCTCTGCATTTGTTCTCTGCTCCTCTCAGGCTCCAGGCAGCGAGGGGAGAAGGCCGCGGCCAGGGCAGGGGGTAAAGGGAAACACGTGAACCAGCACGCTGAGGACCCTGCCGCCGAGCACGACTTCCTGGGCTGCATGTCACGGTAAGAGCCCCCGATTGACCTGAGAGCCCACTGGTCAGTGGGGTCAAAACCCCCCGATCCCACCAGCAACGCAGGCCTGCTGGAGCAACTTACTTCACGTAGAAACAGTGGAACTTACCACGAATATTATTACTGATAATTCATTTCTCCCTTATCCCAAGTATGACAACGATAATCACGAACGATAATCATTTCTACAAAAATTAGTTGTGTGTTTAAAAAATGTTCTTATTTAGAATACAGGACAAAGGACAAAGCTAGTCCTTTTTTTATTGTATGTTTTTAACACCACCCTCCCTGTGATCTATATCAACTTCCTCCTGCCCCCCCCTTCCTCACTGTATCTTTCTTTCTCTCTCCTCTCCTCTCTTCCTCTTTTCTCCGTCTTCCTCTCCCTCTCTCTGACAGTCGCTCCGGGCTGCCTCGCTGGATTCTGGCCGCCTGCCTCTTCCTGTCCATCATGGTCATGCTGTGGCTGAGCTGTGCCAGCCCTGGTCACTGCGCCCCGACCAGCACATTAAGACCCAGGTACCCTCCTGCCCTGCCCCCACGCCCCCACTGGGTGAAAGGGGTTACCCAGCCCCGCCCGCACACTTCAAAAAACTGAGAAGATAGTCAGTCTTAGCCAATATTAGTATATAGGCAAGGTGAGTTTTTAAGATTTGCCAATGGGGTAACCAAATTTCATGTATCAAGCAAAGACTAACTTAAATCAAGCCAGTCATTTTTTCCTTGATAGAAAAAAAAAAGATTTAAGTCTTATTGCAAGACAAAAACACACATTTGTAACATGGAACCAGGGATGTTAAAATATCGATGCTCAAACGACATAAAACCTTCAGATTTACAAGATTCCACTGCTCTTTTGGACAGCAATCTTGTAATGATCAGCACAAGCGAGATTGAGCCATAGTTTTTTTATTTTATTTTAAACAGTTAATTTTCATTTGGATTTTTCAACTGTATTTGCTTCGGTTTAAGCTGTCAATCACATGGTGGCGTGTCTCACTGTTATAGCTGAGCATCAACGGAGACAAAGAGTTCCTGGACGATGTCCAAAAAGTCACCCCTTACCCTTTGGCCCCTGTGATTGCTGTGGCCATCAGCCAATCGGATGAAGGTGAGGAGGCGGGACCGCTGCCGGTGAAGGTTGACCTGAACAAGACCGTTCTCTGAGTGGCCAATGAGGTCAGGCCATGGGGTGGCTGGGAGGGGGGGGGGGGGGGGGGGGGGGGGGAGCTTGTAGTTTCCAATGCTCCCTCACTGTTTTTGTTTTTTTGTTTTTTTTGTCAGGGAGACGAGAACACACACACACACACACACACAAAGACATTTTTTCTAAAAAAGGCATGGCACCATTATTTCACTTCTGTTTATGGTTGAGTCTTGTTTTGAGTTGTAGCTTCTCTAGTGTGCCAGTCTCATAGAGCTTAAACCTCTGCTCTCCAGCAGGGAGGCTTGCCTACATTAGTAGAACATTCATTTCCCATTAGCGCACACGCTAGTCCTGAACCTGACAAGCTTAACGGTACGTTGAAAAATTATGACATTATGTTGGATAATGCGCATAGGCATGTAAATATACTTAATCGTGAGAAAGAGGCAAATTAATCAATAAAGCATAACAACAAATTGTCAAACTTTTACCCATTTTCAGAACCATCTGTAGTGTTCAGATCAAAGGAACAGGCACGGAGAATTCAAACAGAGATGAGAACTATTTGTCTTCTCTCTCCGTGATTAAACTTGTGGAATTGCTTTGCGATTCATCTCGGTTTGGAAATCACAGGAGAGCAGCCAGATGTTTTGTGAAAAGTGATCATGTAAAGTGGTCCAGAGTCAGAACTGAGACGCTATTAGCCAGGCACACATTCAGCCCGATGCAACCCTGCCTCGTTTTTATAATCAGCGTGGCGGGCTTTGCGTGATTTAGCCTCATTGTAGCCCAGCAGTAGGTATGCAGTAGTTTCCGAATTCGCTTAAATTACTCTGTTATGTGACAAACGGAGTTTGTTCTGGTATTGTATCCTCCTAATGTACTGTATCCTCTGAATATGAATAGTCTCTTCCCCATCTCCCATTTTTTTAAAAGAATAAGGGTTGTTTTCATGCATTGGAAAACGAACTGACATTCATACAAATGAAATGTAAGTGATTTTGCCGCTTTAATGGACCCTCCCCAAGCCACTACAAGGCATGGCACTTGGAGATTGAAATATCTGAGATTGAAGATTGAATTGAATACGTTGGCAGAGTGCTTATTGCCCCATATCAACTCTCAGTGGAATCTATTGAGTGACATGTTATTTATTTATTTATTATTTTTTATTTATTTGTATAATCAATGAAACAGTTACAGTTCCGGCTTTCAAAATGTCAGTTTGACAAAAATCAACTGGAATGGTTGAGGTGCGTTGGGAATCTGCATCACTGGTGACCTCACACTTGACTAGAGTCCCCATTGGGTATCAGTCTTCTATGGGCGATGCTATTGGTCTAGAAGACTCTATCAGAAATGTGACAGGAAGAAACTGAGGAAGAATGCTACTTTTGTTTAGCTCTTAGATGTGCCATTGCTAATTTTAGACATTTTTATATGCTTCTAGCTTGCATATGTACACTGAAATCCATTTAAGAGAAAACCAATGTCATGCATAATACAGTGTTTTTAATAGAGGTCGATTAATACATACAATAAATGCTTTTGTAATCAGGTCAAAGTATTGATAAGTTCAAAGTTATTTTTAGTGCAGTTAAAATGTCCGGTAAGGCTCTATCTTCTATCTTCCGTCTGGTTTATCATTTCTTTTCAGTGTCCCGCTACAATGCATGCGTGTATGTTACAACAATTTAGCTCTACAACACATTTACGAATGGCAGGAAACCTGTAGACTTGTGATTTGTGTGTTTCTGCTATTTAAATGTTGAGTAGCTAATGTAATAATCATATACTTTTCTAAGAAACAAAAAGAGAACTCTATCGAAAAGCCATTCATTGTCTGGTCCCAGCAAAGGTCACGGTTTCTGTTGAAAACAAAATAAGTAGAAAAAAAAGGTGTGGTTCCTTTTTAAACTATGGATGTTTTCAATGAAATGATACAAAATAAAGTGTTTTCATGAGATAAATGTGTTGCATTGTTTTGTTTATTGTTTCTTTAATCCTGTTAATCTGCCTGTGAATGAGTAACAAGGATTTATACATAGAATAAGAGCATTTGTAAGCAATAATAGATATAAAACACAGAAGTGCAACCTCCGGGTCACTACTAACAATTAAGGATATAATTATCTGAATGCTGCATCAATGTATTAGTTTCAGCCATCTGGGAGTGAATTGTAATACCAAAAAGATGCATCTTCCAACTATCAACAATAGAGGGCACACACAATCCATCAAAATTCATATAATAGCCACCATTTCTTTGTTTATTGCATTTGTATGCCTTCCAGTATCGGAAGAGACGCGCACATTGGATTAATTACATAAAGCAAATACATGACAGTAGTGTTTTGATTCATGGTCCCAGATATATACACATTTCCCAAATATGTTTGTAGGATCAATTTCCATAAAAGGATTACGGGGAATAATGGATTTACTTGCTCCCCCACCGCCACCCCCCCCCCCCCCCCCCCCCCCCCCCCCACCCCCGAAAATAAAAACAATGCTTCCAAGATGCAGGGACACGTTTCCAGGCACATTCCAGGGAAGAGCTGATGTCTGTGGGCAGAGCAGAGAGCCGAGGGCCCAGAACTGCTGGTTCTCCACCTGGGGGTCAGGTGTGAAGACGTTGGGCTCATTCCAACCACTTATTTTTCTCCTCTTTTTCCTTTTCCTTTCTCGTTTTCTTGCCCCTAGCTCCACCCATCGGGAAATGCTAGGAAAAGATGAAAGAAAAAGATGTAAAGACCAGGAAATCGAGAAAAAACGTGAATTAGGGGAAATGAGTGCCCTTGCTCCTTCAAACGTCAGTTCGAACTCACGTCAGTTACAGACGTGGCAGATGGGGAGAGGTGGACCCACAGGTCGGGCATTTATAGCTCACAAGAAAGGAATGGGAATTCTTAAATGTTCCTTCTAGGAGCTAGAAGTAGAAGTTCATGGGCTGGAATGTCCTTCAAGATGGCGGACCTCGATTGATTTCCGGGTGCCAGGACCCGGACCAGGAAGTGAAGAAGAATAAGCTATTGGAATGAGCCCAGTCTGGTCAATCAATGGCACTATTTGTTCAGTTAGTCACCCAGAAGAAAAGAACACCAGGGCTGGATTTGGATTTGAAGGCCAGATTTGATGATCCCTGGTGTACAGGTTTATTTATCCCTGGTGTACAGCTGACAGGGTGACATTGGCTCAGGCGGTAAGAGCAGTTGTCTGGCAGTCAGAGGGTTGCCAGTTAGATCCTGCTGTGGGTATGTCGAAGTGTCTCTGAGCGGGAATCCTAACCCCTAAACGTTCCTGACGAGCTGGTTGGTGCCTTGCATGGCAGCCATTGGTGAGTGAGTGAGTGAGTGTGTGTATGAATGGGTGAATGAGAAGCATCAATTATACAGCACTTTGGATAAAGGCGCTATATAAATGCTAACCATTTACCATTCTTTAAACTGCACCTTGACTCTCACCCTCCCTCTTTATCCAATTTCCTTCTGGGATAATTTATAAGTACAGCTGTGTAGAGATAAGTTAGCGGTATTTCGGACTTGTCTTGAATTGTTTTGCATGTTTTATTAGTTTGTTCAACTAACCATATACATATTGATCATGAATAGACTTTCTGTGCTTGCTAGGCGATACTACACTTTTGAATTCCTGAGGCTAACACAGTGAGTTAAGTAAGTAACACTTAAGTAAGTTGCTCTGGATACAAGCACCTGCGTGTAGTCACTGTGACTGAAATTTGTGAGGTACTGTCAACAGCTTTAACCGTTTAAGTATCACCCCTCATTCTTAGCACAAGCTAGAAAATGACACACTCAAAATAAAATGGTAACTGTTCTTGAACCCTTTTGACTACAAGCATAATCTTGGTCTCATCTGAAAGGTAATCCTTGGGGGTTTGTTTATGAAGAGTCCAAATTACTCTAAAAATAAGAAAAAATGAGTAAAAGCGAAGTTACAGAAGCTCAAACACAGTGGAAGTGGAAGCTTTTTTTTTCTCACCGAAAACATTCTTTTTGTTTTTGAGTGGATACAGATGCTTGTGGTTGTGCTTGGTGGGCTTAGGAACACAAAAGAACCATAGCGACAATGCAAGACAAACCCCCTTTCAAATTTGATGACAATATCATAAAAATGAGCATTCTGCATTGCTTTTTGTAAGCTATGTCCTGGCAGACTTCCAAAAACACCCTTTGGTGACTCCAAAAGGACACATGGTAACCAAATGATATTTTGGGGTTTATGTGTAAAATACTATATATTGTATACTACATTATCCTGGAAGATATGAAATGCTCCTGATGAAAGTCGCCCCCTGCCTGCCACCCTCCCCCTACCTCACCCTCTCAACCTCCCTCAACTTGCTCTCCCCTCTGGCAGCAGCAGGTACAGACGATTCTAAAAAATAATTAAATTAAGTACAATAATAACATCTCATTTGCTCATAGTATGATCAATGATTAAGGTCCATTGATTTGAGTTTCTTTAAAATACCCCACCCCCATCACAAGTCAAACACATTCCACAATTTCACATGCTATTTATTATTCAAAAGCAGGCTGCTCTTTATTTATAAGCATACTGAATAATACAGTATTCTGTATTATTGATATTCATAAAAATGATTAATATAATTTCATAATTATTTCATAAATGTAATAATATATAAAATGTATTTAGAGGTTCACTGACATAATATTGGGTCGCTAATAATGCACACTATTGTGGAGTCAAATGCGTTTTTAACTGTCTCAGAAATATTCACTCAGAGGCTTCTATTTAGACTTAGTCATTGCAAAATATTTTTTTGTGTTGTAAAACATTAAAAAATTTTGTTAAAGGAAAGTCATCGTAACATTTTTTATACATGTAGAACCATCAGTTTTGGATCTTTACCTCATTGTGACACACTGTGACACACCCTTGGGAGGACAGAAAAGCTGGACACAGGGATATACCAAAACTGCTTATTGACGGGGAGTGCGAGCGGGAGAGAGCACGCAACTTATAAAGAAACAAAAAGTCTCTTCACGGGACCAAGGTTAAAATAACAAACTAAAATAATAAAGGCAAAGTAAACCGAAAATCGGAACGGTAGCTTTTCAGTTTTGCTTTCACCTCGGTCACCGCGAACGGCTCTCTCTCATACGCCGACGGTTACCTGGTCTCAGCCACCTACTGTGGACAGAACCACATAACATGGTCCGGGCGTGGCACGGTCCTCGGTTTGCCCCGCTTCCTTCCCGCAAACCGAGCCAAAATGCCACACACATATTTAATGATCAACAAACCTGCATTATTTTAGACTTTAACAGAGGCACAAATAACAAAACCTATCAAACTGGCCCATGTCTCCCACCACAGACCATCATTTTGCAGTTATAAAATAACTACACATTGTTTACTTCTTAATATCATTCACATAAAGACGCTTAAACAGGCATATTTTAAGGGCTGCAACTACTTTGCAATTTTGCCATCTAGTGGACAAACAGGCTAATGCTGCTACTTGTGACCGAGCCTCCATAAGAGGGAATCACGAGCTATGGATGTAACTGTAGCTGAGTCTGCCCTCTCCAATCACAGCCAATAACAGATGATTGTCTAAAAATGTTGCAGATGTATGAAAAGCATACATTTAGTCAGAATCAGGAGAGATAAAGGGAGATCTCCTGACATGGGACAGAAGAAAAGGATTAGTGATTAGTGATATTTATGCATTTGGATACTGATATTTCTGAATTCAAACCAGCTGTCATGTGGCAGACCTTTTGTACCACCACATCTGCTTTTCCGTAAAAACATCTCTTGCCCCTTAATTATCAACCCAATATTTTACTTACTCTCAATATGTCAAATTGCATAATTCTATTTGCAGCAGAAGGCAAGTTGGACATTTCAAAATGAAACGTACAACCGAAACTGTAAACATTTTTTGCAAATCGCACAATAAAATAACAAAACTGAAGATGAAAAAGATATTTATGGGGAGTATGTACTTCACAATAAAGAACAATATTTCTTCCAGATATACATTCATTGTGCACTTTATTAGGTACATCTGTGCACTAGCTTGTTAATGCTAATATTTAATCAGCAAATCATGTTGCAGTAACTAAATGCATAAACGCATGCAGATATGGTCAAGAGATTCAGCTGGTTTTCAGAATAAATGTCAGAATGGGGAAGAAATGTGATCAAAGTGGCTTTGACCATGGAATGATTGTTGGTACCAGACAGGGTAGTTTGAATAACTCAGAAACTGCTGGTCTCCTGGGATTTTCACGTGCAACAATTTGCAGAGAATGGTGCGAAGAACAAAAAACATCCAGTGAGCAGCAGTTCTGCAGGTGAAAGTGTTGTTAATGAGAGAGGTCAGTGGAGAAGGGCCAGACTGGTCAAAGCTGACAGGAAGGTGACAGTAATGCAAATAACCACACCTCACAACTGTGGTACGCAGAAGAGCATCTCTGAACACAGCAAAGTGGATAGGCTACGGCAGCAGAACACCAATAAGAATAAAATAATGAGTCTAATAAATACCAAATAATACCAAGTGCTCACTGAGTGTATTAACACCACTATAACTTTAAATCAGATAAACTTCTGAACAGGATGCCACCCCCATATGTCACTTAATCTAAACCAATGGACCAATCAGAGTGGGCGCCTTGTAACACCTGACAGTGGTTATATTTCCGTGGCCATGTTGGTGCCACTGTCATTCAAACTCCTTCCCATATAACACCTCCTTGGCATTAACATCACACTCACTAAAAGGTAACAGCTAACTTCCATATTTGGATGAAAAGCTGTAATCACCTTACCCTCAACTATGGCCATGCCCACTTTACCAACTCAGGACCAATGAGAACCAAGTAATATACAAGGGTGAAAAGCCTAGGCTTGAGCAGGGATGGGCTATTCCAGTCCTGGAGGGCCGGTTTGTATGCAGGTTTTGGTTCCACCAGTTACCCTGGCTAAGTGAGCTAACTGGCTGTAGTACACACCAACACTGGCTCACTCATAGATTAGATCACAGTAGAACATTTTGTGTTTGGGATACAGGAAGTCTTTGGCTGTCATTCACACGCTTCATCAAGACAGGTAGCTAGAATGACAGATGGCGTAAATGTGAGGGATAATCGAGTAATTAATGCCAGAAGTTGGCATGAAAACCAGACGCGGATACAGCCCTGGAGCCTCCAGGAAGGTGCGATTGACGTACGGCCGAGACCAGAAGCTGCTGCGGGGAAAAGCAAGAAGGACTGGCGGGTGTTAGCATGTGCCGCTGCGTGGCGTAACCGTGGAAACACCAAAAACGTGACTGAGTGGGTGACATCCAAGGGGCTGTAACTTTGAATGGGTGTGAACTGACAATGTTATGACCTGCTGTTAAAGATCAGCACATAAGGGGCTCTACACCAATGTACCTCAGCATTCTTTAATTCTGTACATTCAAAATCATTTAAAAAATAATAATTAGACTACATGAAAAAGTACTTATGATATTAAATCTATTTTCAGGTCAGATTTAAAATTATGTTCTTTATGCTGAAAGTAAAACAGTGCTTATGCTGTCCACTGCAGGATAATTTGTTGCATGCTATTTTTTTTATTTCCACATTTTATAGGTGCCATTTTAACATTTAATCAGTGCGACCATTTATTTGCCAGTCAGAAGTGAACTTGAAGCGAATCTCAACTTTCATGTTTAGAAATGACATGCTTTGCATCAGAAGTACATTTTGTCATTTTGCCCGGTCGCAAATTGGGAGAAAGTAAGTGTGCACCTTTATCTTTGGCTTAACAAACACTTAAAACGCGAAAGGGCTGATTGATCAGGGTACATACAAACCCCCAACAGGGGACTAATTAAACGAGATTACAACAGAACCAGAGTCAGATTTATGTCCTTCTGCCCGTGTTCCTGTGTTTAAAGTGGGTCTCTGCCAATACAGATATAATCTCTGATATTTCCATCTACTATCAGATATGTTTACTGTATTGTTCAAGATTAATTACTTATTTAATTAGCTAATCATTGTAGGGCCTGGATTCAATGGATGATTAATCTTAATTAGACCCAATGCTAATCCTTATCACTCCTTGGTTTCAGGGCCAAATTAAATTGTACAGGAGCACTTTTTACGTGTATCAGTTTAATGGCAAAAACATGGCTCTGACAGCTTGTCGTTTTCCCAGAAGAGTAAAAGAAATGTTGAAAAGTAAACGTGTGAGGTCATCAGGGAAGCCCCAATGGCACAGAGAATGTATGAACTAATTAACCAACTAATTCATTTCAATTCAATTAATTCAATTTAATGTTTAATTTAATGAATGCTCAATCCTTACCTCAGTGAGTCACACCAGTAATGACCAGTTAAAAACAATTAGCAAAATACAGTGCAATACAACATTCACTCAGTTACACACATATTGGGCCGATCTAACAGGCACAGATTAAGCTTAGTCATGGACTAAATTGAATTATGTGTGGAGAATCTCCATTCAAAATAGAATATAGTCTAGGACTAGGCTTAATATTTCTCTGTGTGTATTAATCAGGCCCATTACAAGCACAATCAAAGAGAAATGTATTAAAGTTGTGTTTGGAAATAGGCCATTCTAAATAAATCATTCTGTTTTTGTCATCAGTGCATGACAGGAAATTAGTGTGGACCAGTGTGTCCTAAAGCAGTGTTCCTCAACTGCAGACCTCGGGATCCACTTGCCAGAAGGTTTTTGTTGCAACCACAAACTCACACACCTGATTTAACTAATCATGGGCATTTCTGGCGGTTTGATTGGTTCAGTCATTAAATCAGGTGTGTGAGTTCCTGGTTAGAACAAAAACCTTCTGGCAGGTAGATCAGGAGTCGAACCACATGGGTCTGGGAATGACTTGATACAAATTACAAAAGAGGTTTCTGTATATAATACACACTGACATACAAACCAGTCAAATGACACTTCACTTGTATGATGTACTGTGCTAGTCATTACGCATGCAGATGTGTTTTTTTTCCATGTCAAAAAACTGTTTAATGCCATATTCAAATATATCTCAGGCTACATTTCAAATGTGGACCACAGAAGACGCGTTTGCTTATTTGTGGGTTGTGAGCTCAACATCTTTGGAGAGCAGTCACTTAAATGCCTATAACTAGTACATACAACTGTATTTTTTATGCCTACTCTCTATAACTTATAACAGATCCCTAAAGCCACAATATTAGAGGTTTGAGCTCTGCTAAATGACAATTACTGAGCAGACCTAGGTCAAATATGTTGATCACAGTTTTGGATTCAAATACTTTTCTGTGGTAGATTGATCTTGCCTGGTGCAACTGGGTCAACAAAGATGCAGGGCTTGCACTTTCTGAGAGTATTTAATGGGCTCCAATACACCAGATAAGCTCGGCAAAGAATATAAAAATATTTTAGTCCAAAAGAATTATGTATTTGACACAGGTCTGGAGTTTGTGGTAGTTTGGGGCGGCCTGTAGCGTAGTGGTTAAGGTACATGACTGGGACACCCATGATCGGTGGTTCTAATCCCGGTGTAGCCACAATAAGATCCGCACAGCCGTTGGGCCCTTGAGCAAGGCCCTTAACCCTGCATTGCTCCAGGGGAGGATTGTCTCCTGCTTAGTCTAATCAACTGTACGTCACTCTGGATAAGAGCGTCTGCCAAATGCCAATAATGTAATGTAATGTAATGGACACAGCGGTTGGGGGCTGGGTGGGAATAAGTCACGCAGAGCTCCTTGGGTGACTTCTGCAGTTATTCTTCCTGCCAAGATGGCAGTCACCCAAATGCTATCAGTTGTCATCAGCGTACACGTCCTGTGGGCCGCGGTGTCTGCAGGCATTGCTTCCGACCATGTGCTCCACCACCGGATTTCACTAATTAACTTATCTGAACCAAGCAGGTAAAATAATTAGTGAAATCAGGTGGTGTAGCGAACGGCAGGAGCAAACGCTGTGGCCCGCAGGATGTGGAGTTGAGAAGCGCTGGTGTCCACCAAGGACATTCAGATTTGTTGGGGGTACCACTCTCCTGGGAATAGTGTTGGGGGGTACCACTCTCCTGGGAATAGTGTTGGGGGGTACCACTCTCCTGGGAACAGTGTTGGGGTACTACTCTCCTGGGAACAGTGTTAGGGTACTACTCCCCTGGGAACAGTGTTGGGGGGTCCTACTCTCCTGGGAACAGTGTTGGGGGTACCACTCTCCTGGGAATAGTGTTGGGGGTAGTAATCTGAAAGCGTAATTGTACAAACTACCAATTACTTCACACTGAAAGTAGTTGAACTACAGCAAAGCAACCCTGGAGAGAAATGCAGCTTGGAAAACTACAATTGATCAAGAAATGTAGTTCAAACTACTTTGTAGAAATATTAGCAGAAGAATCTAATATTCTTCTTTATCATGTTGCCCATACATACATGATGCATGTGTGATCATTGCCTATTTTTGCATTCCAAGAGAGTCAGCAATGTGTGCAAACTGGCAGTTGACCGTCAGCAACTACAGTGGAGTACTTCTCACCAATCAGAATTACAGGAAAAAGATTGAGAGGAGGTGCTATTGGTCAGAGAGGTTTCGAAACAAAAAAACGACCCAAATTAGTGTTTACTCAAAATGGCAAATACGTAATTCACAACAGCATCAACCCTGTTCCTGGAGGTCTACCGTCCTGAAGGTTTTCACTTCAACCCTAATTTGGAACACAAAAAAACACAATTGAACTACTAGCTACATGTAGTTAGACCACTGCAAAAGAAATTGCACAGATCTGGGTATTGATGGACAGTAACTGCTAAATACAGAGTGGCTAGAGTGTTTCAGGAATTTAAATTAATATTAACACATTGCTTTCAGAGGCCTTTCAGTCCGTAGAATCAGCCACATATTAATGCCACATTAGGCCTGACGGCACTGAGACAAGAGATCCGTGTCAATTTTAACCGTGCTTTGAGTGATTTTGCAGTTTTACACTTCTTCATTCTGAAACATGGCCTAACCTGGTGGTCGTCACTCTTGCTCTTGGGAAGTTGCAGATGGTGCGCAGATTTTGTTGTTCCTTATCACTTATTTAACCAGTTAGAGAAGGTGATAACACAGGGAACTCAGCTAGTCACTTGTGTGGACTGATTTTAAAAAACAACAACAAAAAACCCCACTTAGCCTTCGAATCCGATGTCTGTAATTTTGTATTTCACATTTTAAAAACGTAGATTGTTAAACGTTGGCACTGAACATTCCAGTTAATTTCATTTTATCTTTCAAAACATCATTTTGTAACAGAACACGTTCTGTAATCCACAAAACCAATCTGCAAACAAATAGCCTCAGGTAGCAAGCTGTGCTAATGACTGCGAAATTCAGATTGTAAACTAAACCTCAAACCAACAGTAGGTCGTCGGGTAATAAGTCAGCCACGTCCATAAAGTAATATTGATAATAAGTTGTGCGGTGAGGAAATAAACACGACAGCGTTCAATATTGGTTAAATTCTTTAAACGTTTAGGAATTTCTTTTAAAATACTTTTCCTCGTCTATAACGCCCCCAAGCGTCGAAAATATGTCTAGAAAACAATAAATCTTTCCAGGTATTCCGATTAAAATAGCCTTTAACGTTCAAAAACTATGGGCAACGCTGTTTGCGCGCGTTATATTTTATTTAAAATAGTTTGGATGTTTTTGACTGAAGGACAACGGGATTGTGCAGTTTGCAACTACAAATAGGGATTGTTTATAAAGCAGGCTATAAATAGTTATCCTTATCTCCAATTCTTTCCGTCTTTTCAAGTAGAATGCTCAGCCATGTGTTATTTGTCTGGGTTAATGTTCTTTTAATTACTATAATCATCTTTTATCGCTATATTTAGAATATATAATGATGATATTATATTATAATATTAGTCTTCCCACATGGTGGCGGCAGAGATCTACAATACTTCGGTTGCTGACAGGGTGTGACTTGCAGTCCCGTTTGAATATCCCATTTATATGTGTTTTACGCAGTGGAATTGTAAATTTGAATGGCCTATGTTATGTTAGACATCTATTGCTATTCAATGTCTTATGAAATATTTTATTTGAACTAAATATGAAGACATGTTGGTACATTCTATTTTTGGGGGACAGTCCCTTACTCACTGCTTTGCGAGTTCTGCGTTGGTGGTATGAATATAAATCAACGGAAATACACCAGCCACTGAAAACCATCCGTCTTCAAAGCTACGAAATAAGCTGAGAAATGGATAAAGATCAGGTTGTACTTCTGACCCTGTCTCTGTTGCGCTCAAACAGCAAAGACTAGGTGAAAATGGAAAGTACAGGATATGGCATGAAGTGGAAATGAATGAAAATTAACATGAAAGTAAATTGTTGCTGAATAACAAGCCACGATAACACATTACAGGTCATGACAATGTATTTTTAAAAAATCTTACAAATCAGCTTCACAATTATTGCTGCATCCATCTCATGGGAGTCTAGTGTAAGCTGTAATATGCTGTCATGACTGGTTATGACAGGTGTTATGTCATGCTTATGACAGCACTATGTAGGCATTATATCACATTGATAAAGTAAAGTGCTGCTGTATTTTTTCTGACAATGGTTATATGCAATTATCTCTATGAGAAAGTCTAATTGGTGACAAGGCCAAATTAACAAGGTGACATATCAATTAACAGTGAAGTTAACTTGCAAAAATATGCACCTTGAAAAAGGTGATTTCTATTACAGTGGGGCTTTCCCAGAAGAGGAAATCTGTGTGGGGATACATAAAATTTATTTTGTGTGATTTTCTGAGGCACGATTACACAGCAATGGTGTGTGTTTCAGCCAAGCCATCAGTAAGCCAGACACCAATATTATTCCATTAATAATTAGCTTAGCAGACACCCTTATCTTATATAGTTTATATTTCACACATTATCCATTTTTACTGCATATTTGCCAAAGCAATTCAGGCTAAGCTCAAGGGTGCAACAACATAAATTGAACTTGCAACCTTTGGATTACGAGGTCAGTTCCTTCATGACTACTGTATACTGCACAGCCAGTTTTATCTCGCTGGAAGTGTAAACGCGTAAGTCTCGTACCCAGTGCTTGGCATGCGTTAGCAACTGGATGAGGCTATTTGTGCTCAGGGTTTTCTGCATTCTGCAGAGGAAAAGCGCTTGAAACATGGAGATTTTTTCAAAATCTTCATTGGCGCAAGGTGGTGCAAAGATGCGTGTTTCGGTGAACATTATGCGCTTTAGAAGCTGTGCATCTGAAACCAGTAACGAGCGGAACTCTTGTATCGGCTACAGCAGGGCTGCTCAACCCTGTTCCTGGAGTACTAGTCCTCTAGGTTTTCACTCCAACCCTAACGAAGCACACCTCATTCAACAGCTAGAGCAGGGTTGCTCAACCCTGTTCCTGGAGTACTAGTCCTCTAGGTTTTCACTCCAACCCTAACGAAGCACACCTCATTCAACAGCTAGAGCAGGGCTGCTCAACCCTGTTCCTGGAGTGCTACTCCTCTAGGTTTTCACTCCAACCCTAACGAAGCACACCTCATTCAACAGCTAGAGCAGGGCTGCTCAACCCTGTTCCTGGAGTACTAGTCCTCTAGGTTTTCACTCCAACCCTAACGAAGCACACCTCATTCAACAGCTAGAGCAGGGCTACTCAAGCCTGTTCCTGGAGTACTAGTCCTCTAGGTTTTCACTCCAACCCTAACGAAGCACACCTCATTCAACAGCTAGAGCAGGGCTACTCAAGCCTGTTCCTGGAGTACTAGTCCTCTAGGTTTTCACTCCAACCCTAACGAAGCACACCTCATTCAACAGCTAGAGCAGGGCTGCTCAACCCTGTTCCTGGAGTACTAGTCCTCTAGGTTTTCACTCCAACCCTAACGAAGCACACCTCATTCAACAGCTAGAGCAGGGCTGCTCAACCCTGTTCCTGGAGTACTAGTCCTGTGGGTTTTCACACCCACCCTAACAAAGCACACCTCATTCAACAGCTAGAGATCTCATTGAGCTGCTAATTAGCATGGTCAGCAGTGCCAGATTACGGTTGAAATGAAAACCTACAGGACGGTAGATCTCCAGGAACAGGGTCAGCAGTTGAACAGGGTTGGCAGTTGGGCTGGCGGATGTGTAATCTTTCCGTTGTTGTTTCTCTTCACCAGCAGGCCCATTTGGTAAATGGTTGGCATTTATATAGCGCCTTTATCCAAAGCGCTGTACAATTTATGCTTCTCATTCACCCATTCATACACACACTCACACACCAACGGCGATTGGCTGCCATGCAAGGCACCAACCAGCTCGTCAGGAACATTTAGGGGTTAGGTGTCTTGCTCAGGAACACTTCGACACAGCCCGGGCGGGGGATCGAACCTGCAACCCTCCCGACTGCCAGACAACTGCTCTTACTGCCTGAGCCATGTCGCCCCCCCCCATTTCATTGCAGGGTTTCAGGCTCTTCAGGTACAAACCCTCCCGGAAATCCATCAGATGTCATTAGATGTCATTGAGCCATATTGGCGTGTTCAGACCTGTTGCACACAGGCATCTGAAGAGAGACCTTTAGGCCCTAAGGAAGACATACGTGATGCTCAACATCAGCACTGCTGGATGACTCATCGTGTAACCCGCGTGTTCTTTTTATTATTAGCACCCGGTAGTCTGGGTCACGCTGTACATACCCCGGGCATTATTAGGATTTTAATGAGGAACTGAAATATAATTAATGCAAAAACACTCAAACTATATTATCTTCATATCAATTCCAAACAATATTATCTATATTTGGTTAAGGGTTTAGACCACTGTGTGTTAAAAAGTGTAAAAAATATTTAACAATGTTTTTTTTGCAATGATGTGATTCATATTAAAATATGCACTATAATGAGGGCATGGGGGCATATTATGTTTATTTGTGAAAAACTTAAGTGAAATAAGGTTTTCATTCAGTATATTATTGCTGTGGTGGTGGACCTATAATGATATGGGCAGCCATCTTATACGGCACTCTGTCTAACCCTATACCACTGTCTCCACCTGATGAAGAGTAGTTATTTTTGGAATGTTTTTTATTTCAATATTATAAGTCAGTGTTCTTGAACTCCATCGCTTTTAATTACCAGTAGTGATTGTGACATCGGCATCAGAATGTTCAGCTAAGAACATTCTAAACACACGTTTGTAACCTCACACCTTAAAGGGTTAAAAGGGATCACGCTGAAGTCACATCTCAGATGCTTTCCCTGACCTTCGACCCTGCTGAGAATGAGGCAGGCACCTGTACAGCGTGGCGTAGGGGGGGGGGGGGGGCGAGCGGGGCTGAAGTCGCAGCGCGGCGCTCGTAAACGCGGCCTGTATCGGCGCGTCGCGGCGTTAGCCGCTGCGTACGTCAGCGCCCTTTTTATACATCCCCACCGCGTCTGGTCCCTCGTTTTTTTTCTTCTTCTTTCTTTCGTTTTTTTTTTTTAACTGCAGTTATCTTTCCCTGCCAGCAGGATGAGCCTTGAGGAGTGACACAGAGGCCAAATAACCCCCCCCCCCCCCCCCCCATGCCTCCCCCCCTCCCCCTGCCGCTGAGCACCACGGCGAAAAATGCCTACACAAGGCGGAGAAACGGCAGAACAGGTGGAAAGGACTGTGTTCTGTCCCCGACGGCTAAACTACAAGAGCACAAAGCCCTGGTCACAGTTTGGCTCAGCGATGTGTTATAGTGAATACACACATACACACACACACACACACACACACATAACACAGACATGCACACACACACACAGTACACACACACACACACACAGCACACAAATGCACACACACACGTACACACAGACACATGCATGCACACTCACACTGACACACACACACATGCAAACACACATGTACCTACATGCACAGACACACACATGCACAGACACACAAGCACATACATACAAGTACACAAACACACATTGACACAGTCTCGCACACACACACATGCACACACAGACACAGAGATACACACTTACACACACACTCACATTCACACACACACAGACACACACACTCACACGCATGCACATACAGACATAGAGACACACACACATACTCACACCGACACACACACATACTCACACACACTCACATATACACACAGACACAGAGATACGCGCTTACACACACTCTCACATTCACACACACAGACACACACACTCACGCACATGCACATACAGACATAGAGACACACACACACACACACACACACTCACACAGATGCTATGAACTCCCAGACTCCATTCACAGAGATGGGGGAATGGCTGTGTGCCAGGGCTCTTAACTGATTTCTCATGCAGGGGCCGGAATTTATTATTATTACTTCTGTTAAAGGTGCGGGCAGGACACACATTTTCCATATCCTGTTTACAGAAAAATATATGCGCACGGAGTACGTGATTTAAACTGCAGACACGTTTAAAAAAAAATACGCACAGCCATCGTTTATCATTTATCATCCATCCAAATGCAGACCTGCTCTCGTTTTTCATGCATATTAAATATGTTTTCTTGTTGTTCTTCAGCGGTCAGAAGGCCCCGGGCTGCTGGTTCAACACGCCTGCTGTGAGCAGACAACAAAGCAGAGGTGTGTTAATGTTCCTTCGGGTGAAGGGACGCCTGATCAATTTAATTGGCAGATTCAATGAGCAGGTTTTATTTCTACTAGCGGCGACCGACTCTATTGTTTGTTTTTTATTTTTGTTTTTTTTTCACTTTATTGGTATGCATTACGAGCAGCCTATCGGATGTGTTCTAACTCCTCGCTCGAGAAAAATGTCTTCACCAAATTAGGGTGATTTTCGGCCAGTTCATTTCACTGTCCCACGGTTTACACCGTCTCGAGGGTTGAGTTCCTCCCTCTCGGACTGCTGAGGAACAGTGTGTTACCGAGCGACTCTGAGCTCGTCCTGATGAAAAATTCACATGTGAAGCTTGTATTTTCACATGTGAAAGTCACAATTTCACATGTGAATTTCACATTTTCCCATATGAATTCAAATATTCACATGCAGAAAGTAAATGTCAACTGGACATTTTTAGATGTGATTTCTTTTTCAATTTTCACATATGAAATCAAAACATGTGACTTGAAATAGCATAGGTGAACTCTCTGTTATAAGTGGGATTCTTTTTATAGTTCACATGTATACTCTTCACATTTTGGGTGTTCACATGTGGTTCTTGAACACAGGTGGTTTTGGAACTCATAATTTTTTCATAAGGGTACCATGAGCTAAAGTAGGAGTTCCAAATCCCGGTACTAGACAACCCCCATCTATCTACGCTGGTTCCCATTCGAGCAAATCTCCTGATTAATTGTATTGTTGAAAACATGAGATTTAAGTTTCATAATCTTGAACTGAAACAGGGTTTTAACTCAATGCAGGTTTGGCTCACTGCTCTCTGTTTTGCCTTTGAAGTCTTCATTCCCCCACAAATGTTTAAGTTTCAATGACCAAGTGTCCAGACCTTGAGTGTTTATATCTGCACTCATTTCAGCTGAAGGTCTGTCAGTGAATCAGTTCAAAATGTAACCTCCTTCAAAATTAATAATTTGCTAAAAAGTCTCAATTCTCTAGGAACTGGTATGTCGTTAAATGAATATGGAATATTAATTATTTGTAACATTGAATAATGTCATTTTTTGACATTTCTTTTCCATTCTAAAATTATTTCTCAATGTGGCATTAAAGGGATAAATCATCCATCATTGGATATGAAAAGTGTCAAATTAAAAAACACTGTATACTGTAGCTCGTTATTATTCAGGATTTTCTATTAAGGTTGGAGCCAAAACCAGGACACATACTGTAGGGGTACAGCAGGACCAGAGTTGGGATCTCCTGAGTTAAGAGAATGGCTGACCACTCTTAGCGGTGACCAAGTGGATTTGCGCATCAAACGCTAGACGGAACCGACGTAACGCGCAGCGTCAGAAAACAAAAGCCGGTCGACTCCCACTCGCTCACGGGACAAAGGACCTCTCAATGAGCTGATTGTTTTCCATACATCCAGGGGTCTGTACGGACAATATCCCGAAGCCCCGTTGAGCTGCGCGGCAACACGTGACCGCCGCTGAATGCGGACTGAATGAGGCGACTGCAGCTCGCTCTCCATTGATAACAATGGTGGCTGTGCGTGTCTGCTACAGCGAAATCACACAGACAGACAGACAGACAGACAGACAGACAGACAGACACACACACACACACACACACACACACACACACACACACACACACACTTCTATGCAGCGCACCGGAAGGAAACGTTCATCAGCCACATGACTTGCAGCAAGGTATCCGATTCAGCTCCTAATGTCCATATACTGTATACTGAAAATTCTTGGCAACAGGAAACCCGTAGGACGGCTGCACTTGATTTGTGCATGTGATTAAATATGTTTCTCTAAAACTTTAATATTCCCAGTATGTTGATGCTATTGAGTGTGCTGCGTGCTTCTTTGTCTTCATGGTTATGGGGTCAATAGCTGTGATTATAAGCTATCCACTCCATGATGTCAACCTGATATCAATTAAAGCTCTCAGCCTTAAAAGCCAGAGTCCAGCAGCTTTAGTGTTTCCTAGAATCCGTTTCCTGTTCAGGCCCAAAGAGGATGCTCTGGTCGCGTTTGTTCAGTAAATCACATGTAGAGTTGGGCCAGCTCACGTCACAGTATTAGTCATCCGCTCTTAAAAGTTTACAGGACGCTGTCGGTGGGGTTTTTAAGTCTTCAACCCAGACCTGTTCGATAGACAGGTTTCGCATGTGCAGTACCGCTGACCGCAGGCAGGGGGAGCAAGGGAACGCTATTTGAGGATTGCCTTCGCCGTCGGCCGAAAAGACTCCTTGTGGTTTGAAGCGACGCCCGGCCAGGCTGCGTTCGCTGTCCCCAGCAGAACGCTACGCTAAAGTCTTATCTGCCCAAACCTGCTGCTCGACTCAACCTGCAGTGTATTAAACAGCCGGAGCCGACCACCGCGCACGGCCGTCTGGAAATTACTGCTCCCGTTCAAACGAAGGGAATAATAAAAAAGAGGAGGGGGGGAGAGACAGCCTTGTACCATGTGGCGAACCTTTGTGTGACAGTTTCAAAATTGTGCTGCTTCTGTTGTTCTTTCCAAGCTACCCCTCATTGCTCATCTCTTTATTTCTGAATATTGAAACAAAACAAAACGAAACGTTTTAGTTTTTGCAATTAATGCGATGGTGGCTTGAGAAATTGTTAATTCATAAGCACACCATAAACATGTTTTCACACACTGCCTCTAATCTGTGGCCTGGGATTGTACTTGGACAACATAACAGAGCTCATTGCACTGAATGATAATTAAAATCGAAATACATGTAAAAAAGATCTAATTGCTAGAATGTGAAACGAGCGGTACGCAGGCAAAGTCTTCAAAAATAAACTCTGATAGAGTAGTTTTAACTCTAATAGAGTACATGTTCTCCCCATTAGACTCTGCTGGAGTTGATTTAGCACTGCTAGAGTTCATTTAACACTAATAACTTTGCCGTGTAGGAGATGTGTCATTGTCTCCCGGGGAGAAAGACAGCATCTCATAAATTTGGTAGCGAGGATACCGTGGAGATTCGCCCCTGCAGTTTAAAAAGATACTATCCCGAAACGGATCGCTCCTCCGTCCAATACCTCTTCAGCCCCCCCTATCCCCAACGCGAAGGAGTGGGAGAGGTAGAGGAGTGATGCTGAGACGCGGACTGACAGTTTGAGGAGGTGACCGGAGCTGGTTGATGGAGTTTCTGAATGGATGGGTTTCCAGTCCGCTGGCTAGAGAAGAATGTTAGTCTGCTGGGAAGACTAGAATTGAAGAAGGTATCTTAAAGAGCGGCGAAAACAACAATAATTCAAGTCGTCGGAGCACTTTGTGAACCCAGATTTCAGGACAAAAACACGCTTTAAACGATTCCGCTGTAATTTGCCCCCTCATAATTCATTGTTGATTGGGCTCACACACATACTCCTCTATGATTCATTGAACTGGGTTACTAAAATGACACGGCAGCCCTATTTTAAAATGCGGGAATAAAGCGTGAAGCTTGTGTGCACAAACCCAGATCTTCCACATGAATATGTTCTATTCCTGAAAATAAATCTGCATTCATTTCTTGTTTCTATCTTGAATATTATTTTGCAATAATATGTAAATGTTTACAGGTGTACTGATCACCTCCACCTCTTAAATTTACTACATTAATAATGGATAATTGTTTGCCTGGGCAATGATAAAATATTCATAATATTCGCTACTATTAACATCTGGAATGATTAGTAACATATCATCTGGATGTACACTCGATAAGAGAGTGTACCACATTATTATTTTGACAAACTGGTTTGTGTGATAATGAATGCTTAAAATGTATGTATGTATACATGTATGTATGTATGACAAACTAAATATATAATGCTTAATACATTTGTATTGGATATCACCTTACCTGGGGGACACTACCATTGGGAATGTTTCTCTGTACTTCTGAATTCTCTGCCATAGACCTTTCAGAGAATTGTCATTTCGACCTGTGTTTTTGCTTTTTACGTCAGGAAAAACAAACAAAACATACACTTACAATATTGGTAATCTGCAATCATTTAACACAGCAAGTTCAATGAATAGAATAACACACGAATCAGCATTAGAAGTCCAGATAATCGATCACAATTGTAGATTTATTATTATTATTATTATTATTTTTTATTTGCCTAACTGAATTTACTAAGACACGGAATTTCAAAAGAGCTCCATTAAATTCCGTTCTGCTACGAAAAAAGTGGTGAACAGTGGAAGAATTCGGAGTATGGGAATCCAAACATAAGGGTCATCCACAGAGACGGATCAGTCATACAGAGCTCTCCACCTCCCATTAAGACCCGCAAATGTAATATTAATGAGGCTCATTGCCCTGATGGTGTTAGTCATATCAAGCCTGTTTTAAACTGCCACAATGTTGGGCCTGAGTGCAAGGACTTCTTATGCACGTACAAAAGAAATGCCTGCACTAGACAGAAGAAAATGAGTCCGTTCTTCTGAAAACCTTCTGTTTCAGATTCTGCATGGCACCAACACAAAGGTGATTTCTTAAATAAGAGATTATGTTTGAAATATACACTCAGCGATGACTTTATTAGGTACACCTGGACACCAGCTTGTTAACGCAAATTAATCAGCCGATCATGTGGCAGCAACTAAATGTAAGAAAGCATGCAAACGTGGTCAAGAGGTTCAGCTGTTTTTCAGACCAAATGGGGTAGAAATGTGATCCAAGTGACTTTGAGCGTGGAATGATTGTTGGCGCCAGACCGGGTGGATTGAGTATCTCAGAAACTGCTGATCTGAGATTTTCACACACAACAGTCTCTAACAAAAAAAAACATCCAATGAGTAGCCGTTCTGAGGGCAGAAAAGCGTTGTTCATGAGAGAGGTTAGGCTACAGTAGCATAACACTTAATAAGTCTAAACAATAAGTCTAATAAATACCTGTGTATGTTTGCCTTGTGAAGCCAGTGAACCAAAGATGTTGAGATACACATGTAAATATGTAAATGTATTGCAATATATATTTGAATATATTGCGGTTCATGTTAATCCATAATGAAAGCTACTCTGTTACTCAAAGAGAGGCATGGGATGCCCTTTGTACCATAATATGTGTTCATGCATTGAACAAATGTACAATAAGGTGTCCTTTTAAAACGACTTTGCTTTCAGAACTAATGCTTGGATTTTGTATTAAGCACTGCGGCAAGTTTGCGCCTACTTCAAGCAGCTCTTGCTGGTCGTTAACTGCTTATGAATTAGATACCTCAAGTATTAAATAGCCCTTAAGTTATGATAATCTCAGTTTGTGCCGTATTTGAGAAGTCTTGCACTCTAATGAATATACCATATCGGGGAAGTGTGTGTGGGGGGGCTTTGTATTTTGTCAGGGCAATGCCACTGTCACACTCAATTACGAAACACGTACCCTGGCACAGGAAACATTTTCTCGTTAGCCATGCTTTCCTGATCTCACTACAGTCACATAATAGTGGGCACGGTATTTATCCAACATATTTATATGCATCTTCAGTTTGCGTTCAGAATCAACTAAGTCACGATAGGAGAGCAAGGCTCAATGTTTTTTTCCAGCAACGAGGAGCTCTTTGTAATGGTAGCTATATTATCTCACAAAGGGAAAACCGTAACGTAGCTATAAGCGTCTCTGCATCTGTCAGAAACAAAACCCATCCGCTGTCGTTTGCGTCGCCTTGGTTGCAACTTAGCACATTTTGAGTAGTTACCCACGGTATTAACTTTGGTGAAGATGATCATATGGTAAATGATTACTGGGCGGTCATAATCCAAATGAAGATGGCTAGAAGCCACAACGCATACATACAATTAACGTTTTGTGTGCGGTACAGAGATAGCAAGTTACGTGTTCATATTCCCACACTGGGCACACGCTCCCGGTGTGGGAATTATTTTGGTTACAGCTCCGCTACAAATCACCTGACCGGCGTATATATATATATATATATATATATATATATATATATATATATATATATATATATATATAGCTTGACATGCACGCAGCTAAAGTATGCTACAAACTAAGGAATACAAAGTACGATAAATTATTATAAATGTAAGTAAACTAGCCAATTAAAATGCATTTCGTTCTAATTTCATATTTGCGTTTGTAATGTTACAATCGTAAACGTGAGCCCTCAGTTCTTTTGATACTTCCTTTCAGTCTAAAAAGAAAAACATAGATAAGTAGGAAAGGGGCCACATAAAACAGATCCTATACTGACTATTTAAACCCAAACTGCCCAACACGCTACTCTCCAAACTCGGCGCACAAGCATGAGTTGACGGTTTCAAGCTACCCTCTCAGTGAATTGATTCTACTATGGGCTCGCTCGAATCTGAGCTTTTTGAAGCAGGGGTGAATTTTGTAAGCATATCATATTAACTTGCAATTCAGCATTGAATAAGACATAATGAACTATATTATATTTTATATGACCACGCTAATACAATTTATAAAGTGAAAAGCAGAGTCTTTAATGCTGTATTTAAAGCAGACGATATATTCGTCTCAGGATGCACAACCTGCATTGAAAAATGGAACATTCCACAATTTATTCCAGGGAAAGACTGACAGTTTTTTGGGTCATGAAGCAGCTGTTGAAGTCAGCAGCTCGCCCTCCCTCCGCTAGAATAAGAAATTAGTCCATTTTAAAGTAAATAACTAAAGCCTTTAGCCTATAAGGGGAAAGATGGTAAAATATACACCCTCGATTCTACGGAGAAACGGAACAAACTTTAGAGACAACACGTTTTATTTTCCCGATGCATATTGTTTAAGAAAAAGCAAATATTTGCGTGCAGTCATCCTTTAAAAGTACTACTACCGTTTATCCTGAACGGGATAAATATTCAATTGTAAGGTCAAATAGTGTTTCACGTATGTTTTCTTTATGTAGCGTTCTTACTGCAGTGAGAGGTGTTAACATTATTGTTTATCACAATTACCACGTCATCTCATTTTATGTAAATTCTTGTTTTTAGTAACAATGAGGGAAAACAGGAGAAAATGCAAACCTGGAACGTATCATTAGCACTGCTGTTGGGAAAACACTACAATCATAACTTAGCTCACGTTTTCATTATTGATAAACATAGCTGCCCACCTAAGCACTTAAACAACTGACAATTATCTATTTTCAGAGCCATTATGACCATGTTACTTAGTTATATACGGTAGCAAAATATTTAATATAATTTGCTCACGTATTTAATGTCATGCATTTATGCGTCCTACTGATTTCATGTTCTGGTCAATAGGGCTTACACATAGTACAGAGTACGCGTGCAGTAATGACAATATGTAGATATATAGACATTGTCCCTCGATAACAGGTTTAAAAAAAATGTTAGTTTTTTAAGGTTCTTCAAGCGTAATTTAATTTAACAATGAAACACAACCTTGTCTAAATCTGGAAAATAAAGTGTTTTTGTATTTTATTTTCAACAGTCTACGTATGCAAATGGTCAGTTCAGGAAACTCAGTGTGATATGTGTGCAATGCAGTATACTGTATTTTAATGCGTTTAATTTTTAATCACCTTCTCAAACTTCACCGTGTTGCCCCACTTACCAATGTTTGCATTTTCTCTCAGATAAAGAAGCCCGGATTAAAAGCGAAGTGCTAGTATTTAGTGTTTTATTTAATGTACGTAATCCTTTATCAATAGAATGACTCATTGTGATTGATCAAGATCCCACTGTAAAATGTTTTCGCTTTGTCTGTCCATCAAGGCAATCTACTTGGTCTGCGGTGAACATGAAGTATGCTGGGTAGAGAAGCCCTTTCCCTGATCCAGGGGCGCCACAAGGGATATTGGGCCCCTTGAAAAGATCTCACAATTGGTCCCACCAGCCCAGGCCGACCCACCCCTGCACCATTGCAGCAGAATCTTTTGAAGGCCCCAGGAATCTTCCTATTCCCCCATCCCCCATGCGAAAACCCTGCCCTGATCAGTCCATGTCCCTGATCATATATAAGTCCAGAGCTCAGCTGGTCAAAGTCTATCATCATATTTACATTTTGCCGGTTTATTAGAGGCTTTCAGCAGTGCAACTTATTCAAACCACCCATTCATCCAGCTGGAAAATTCCCCCGAAGCCATGCAGATTAAGTGCCTTACTTAAAGAGTACAGTGGTAGCAAGCCACCTGGGACTCGAACCGACAACCTTGGAGTTGTAGGCCAATTTCCCGTAACTATTATACTTCACTATGCCCCATAATGCAATGAGAAGTGTGGCGCGGAACACGACTTCAGCTCATGTCACCGCTGTTGTGCTGGCCAATGCCGTATGAAACCGCTTCCAGAAGCTGTTTGTGTGATTGCTTTCACCTCCATCTTCTGACACAATGTATTTCAGAGGTATGCCTTTCTATTAGGCTGTTGAACTATCAGAGGTGTGTTGGCCAACAGTGATTAGGGAGTAGGGGAGATGGGGGCACAAAGTAACACAGGGCATCGTGAAACATGGGAATTTTGATGGATTTAAACAAGAATGATGTGACGTTGTACTGTAACAGTTTTACTTCCGGAACTTTTGATGGAACTGTAATCACCAGCAATGTCCTTGAACTGCACTGATGGTCTGTACTCATAGCAAAGACATGTTTCTTTGTGTACCTTCTTTGTGGATTAAGTTTACTTGTGGATTCACTCTATTATGTGTATGTGTTTTTTTCAATCACGCGAAAACCTAAAAATGTTAGGTTGTGGCCTGGTCTCGCCTACTGAAATAAGGGCTCTAGTCCTGGAGGGCTGCAGCGTCTGCAGGTTTTTGTGGTTTCCTTTGAATCCACAGCCAACTTTGGCTTTGGAAACAAGGTGTGTTGACTCTTTAGCCAACCGGTGACTTAAATTAACCGTCTAAGCACTGACATGCACACAAACCCAACAGACACTATGGCCTTCCTGGACAACAGACTGATGCCCTGTCTGAACATCAAAGCAGGACAGGCTGATTTGTTTTACAAATCCCCCAGCCCTTTGTACCCCTTGCAAACATGTCATGCCAAGACACGAAAAGCCATGCCAAGATGTGCTGGAACCAGATTTGACCAGACTGGCCAGGTCTCGTTGGTTTCACACCTCAACACCTTATGCTCTCATACATCACCTCACTTCATTTACATTTAAAATATGAAATAGAATATTTTGAGAAGCGGCATGCTTTATCACCGACAGCAGGGGCAATAACATACAATGGGCTCAGGAATTATTGGCGTACTTGATAAAAATGAAGAAAAAAGGTTCCATACAGTACAATAAACAGCAAAGATAATAATCTATATGTTATGTTCAAACATATAGGAAAATGATATACTTTTATTTCAATACATTTACAACATTCATGTTTCAATGTTTTTTATTCAGTAATCTCATAATTTCTGAAAACCATAGGTGTCATAATTATTGCCACCTCAAATAATTATTTTAAATTATGTTACTTTATTTGGTTCATCACAGTCTAAAGGAACTATATTGTGTCATTCCATAACTTGTTTCACTAGAGGAGAAAAATGAGGTAACAAGCATGCAGAATCAATTTCTCACCCATCACCATGGGAAAAGCCAAAGAACTGTCAATTCAAAAGAGACAGATGGTAATTGACTGTCTGGTAATGGGTTCAAAGAAATACGTAAATGGTTTCATAATAAATAAATACCACAGTGTGGTAATAAAAAAGTAAAACATATGGAATACTTGCAAACTTGCCAGAAAGAAGAGGCAAGTGCATGTTGACCTCACGGATGATGAGGAAGATGGTGAAAATAATTGCAAAGATTGGTTGCATCTCACCATGTATCAAAAAGAAACCTCCATACCGACAAGCTATTTGGAAGGGTTGCACGGATTCAGCCCTTACTGAGCACAATAAACAAAAACCAAGTATCTGGAGTTTGCCAAACCTCATTGGAATTATGACTGGAAGAGAGTGCTATGGTCAGATGAGACCAAAATGAAAAGTTTTTGGCCATACACATCATCGACATGTTTGGCGACCAAAAAGAATGGTCGCCAAACATATTTCGATATTTTTCTGCCAGTGGTCCAGGAGCACTTTTTAACATCAAAGGCACAATGAATTCAACAAAGCACCAGGAAATTTAGGAAGCAGAGACTTGGTCATAGGTAGATTGTAGGTAGGTCGGTAGTAGGACAATGACTCCAAACAAAATCCACACAAAAATGTTTAAGTGAAAACAACATCCATGTTCTGCAATGGTCATCTCATTTCCCCTCAAAAACCTGTGGTCTGAACTGAAGAGCCCAGTGTACATGGTTAATTGTTCACAAACTGTTTTATCAACAGCATACGCGATAACTAAAATGATAGAAATGTTTACCAATGCTGGTGGCAATTGGTCCCGGGTGAAAAATCCAGCTATGACCAGCTTGAAATTTAGAAAAATATCGCTTGAGCTGGTCAAACCATGTTAGGTATGGAGCTGGTCTGAACTGGTCAAACAGATACCAACCTACTTTAGCCAGAACATATGTACAAATTACCGTTGCCATTGTTCTTTTGGTGGTTACTAATGTACCCCACAACTGGTGGGTTTCAATCAGAACTGTGATGTCACCAATGTCTTATCCCTATTCTATTAACCCTAACCACAGCAGTGAAACAGTGGTGCTGGATATGCTAACGGTCTATCATTTTGCACAAGCTGCTAAATTCAGAAAGGGCATTAGTCAAACTACTACCACTCATTCTAGTAGCAGTAGGTCATACAAGACAAGCTTGTGTAGTAAGAGGTTCATCAATGGACAATGGCTGTATTTTGTGCCTATTTTGGTTAGTAACAGTAGTCGGGAGCCAAGGTTGTTTGTCTCTTTAAGGACCGAAGCATTCCTCTTCGCTGCAGTTACCGATCGGATGCGGGGCCCGAAGCCTCTCGAATGGTCTTTATTAACACTTACATCACCCTTCCCCGTCCCGCCAACCGAACGCCACAACTCGGCAACCAGCGCGGGTTCCCGCTAGGCCCTAATGGGGATCATATGTGCGGCCGGCGCTGAAACCCAATACAAGACCTCCACATCAAATAAAACCTGCTGTCAGCCACGGGGCCCGTCTGCAGAGGGGGAACGCCGCCATGTCGTTGTCCCGGGCCGACGGGAACGGTCCATAAAACGGGAGCCCGAGATTCGTTTCGGTCGTTCACAGTTGCCCTCTCCGTTATCCTGGGTCTCTGGTGGCGATAGGCAGTCACAGTCAAGAAGACCACCCGTTGGGATTTACCGGCTCTTTCCGTTGTAGCTGTTAATCGCTGGGGGGGAAAGGGCAGTATTGCATAGGACATAATGCCAGGGGCTGTGGAACGCTGTTCTGTATATACTTGGAGACAACAGACCCTACTGAAATAAGACAATTGTTGGTTTTCGGTTTTTAAAACTTCTGTTTTGTTATGTCCTTTGGATCTTCTTGAAGGGTAGAGATGGCTGGTTAGCCCTTAACCGTCAGTCATTATGGCGGCTGACGGAGTGATCATTTTTCGGGACCGCTCATTTCGGGACTAAGTTATGAAATGCGCAGTAGTGCTTTGCCACAGAGCTGAAACACTCGGTGTGCTAGCTAAGGCTGATTGGTTCGGGTAAGCCGTCTCAGCCAAATCATCGGACAGGAGCACCGTATTGTGCAGGGTAGGGTTTTATAGGACAATTCCAAGGGACCTGAATCAGGGGTCCTCAAAATATTGTGCTGAAATTGTGCCGGGATGATGGGGCCTGAGGTGGTGGGGCCCAATGTGAGATCTTCTCATGGGGCCCAAAATCCATAGAGGCACCCCACGTTTTCTGGCCAGGCTCCAATACCTTTGGACCTCTGAAGAGTTGAGCTGAGGTGCCTGTCGAAGGCCACCCCTTCCTCTTCATTCGCTGAGTACCCGGAGCAGCCTGATAACAGAAGTACCCATAACTACCCGAAGAGCCTGGGCCAATGCGCTCTGTTTTAAGGTAACAGCATTACTAGTACTACTGCTACCGGTGATGTTGTTACGGCGTTCTTTGATGTTTATTGAATTACGCTGCCCTTACACGAGGAGTTAGTGCTTCGGGTTTTTTCCTTTACTAATTTACACAGCTGTATTTTTCCTGGAGACGGCTCAAAGATACAGCTGGTCCATGTATATCTGTGGGTCGAAAGGAGGATGTCTGGACAAAATTATTGATTGTTTGTGAATTTGGGTGTCGCGCCCAGCGGTTTATTCCATGGGCGGTGGGGTTGTGTTCTTCATCGACGTCCAGGCCCTGTGGCTACTCCGGAAAAGGGACCGGGGCCTGTTGTTTGTCAAGCCCCTCCGATCTGATGCTATCTGCCGAGGAGGTGTCCGTACTGAGGTGGCCATTTTATGTAATGGATAAACAGTGTCCCGAGGTGTAATCCACCGTCTGCAGAGCAGGAGGTGTGTGGATTACAGCTGGCTGGTCTCACCTCTCCATTTGTTTTACACCTCAAGACGTTTCTAATTGAGCTAAAGCTCGTTATTTATGCCGGGATGTAGAGCTGGCAATGAGAGCAAGCAGGTACGTCTTTAAAAAGATCTCTCCCGGACCTGCCGCCTAGTACACACAGGTCCCCTAATGAAATGAAGGGGGATTAAGAGAGGAAGTCCCTTTTCAGTCATTGAAAAGACTTGCTGTACTCTGAATGGCAGCCATAGTTTTTTTAGACATACTGTGTTTCTTGGAGAGAGAAAAACACAATTGAATAAATACTAGCGTGTCTTGAATAAAAGTATCAAAATAACCTTGAAGTCTTTGAATCAGACCTCTCCCTCGCAAATTCCTTTTTGTCAGTCTTTTGAGGAAATAAATTGAAATGCTAATAAAAACAGGAGTCTTTCAATATTGGTGCAGGAGTTTATCTTCGTCCCTCTCTCGCTCTCTCTTGATTTTTGCACAGCCAAGATCACAATAACTCGATATTAAGTTATGAAAATTTTGAATGGCCACCAAAAAAACCGTGGAGTGACCCCGATGGAAAGGTGGCGGCGGTGACAGGCAGCTTTCATTAACGCCAAACGGGTTATTAAAACTTAAAAAGCGGTCCAACATCATGCCGGCAATCTCACACTTCAAAAAACGGACCGCAGAAACTCCATAAAAGATACACACGCGAAGAAAAGACAAGCTGAAAAGGGCTGAAAGATTACAGACTTGTAAAGAAGAACTAATGAAACTAGGAGGTTGTTTGTCATCGGGAATAAGGGACGCGTGCGCCTGCGGCACGCCCGTGCGCACGGACTTGAGCGAAAGCTAATGCGCGTTATTATTATTATTTTAAACAATAAAGTTATTTGATCGGTGCTAGGGAAAAGGTCTGCAAAATGGCAGAATCACCCAATGTAATGTGCAGAGACAAAAGAAAGAGAGGCGTGTGTGAGTCGTGTTGCCAAACGGAAGATGGGGTTGGTCGTAGAGGGATTTTTCTTTCTCTCTTTTTTTTTTTTTTTTTTTGGAAAGTGGGCTTCCAGTCCCAGCGACTCGGCTGAGGGAGAAATGTAGCCCTGCGGAGGGTTACTGCGCAGACGCAGCTCTTGGAAACACATGGATTGTGATTCCAGATAGCGGCATTAACTGGGAGAGGCATTTTACTGTTCACTTTTACGTCTGAAAAGCACAGTTACAGGGCTGCTTCTCATTTCTGGCACCAGGGCTGCAGCCCACAGTGAACACTGCATCAACCACTGCCTTTAAAGCGGCTTTTACAGTGCACTCTTTTGCCAGATGCCCGTGTCTTAAAAGGAGATATGTGCGTGTGTAACTGTGTGTGTGTGTGTGTGTGTGTGTGTGTGTGTGCATGTCTGTGTGTCTAACTATGTTGTTGGTGGAAATATATGTATATAAAAGTATATTTTATGTGTATATCTGTGAATATATGTGTTTGAGTGCCCTTTTGAACGTACAGTGCAGTTTGTAAGTGTTTAGACAGTGACACTGAATAGAAATATTGCAATACTGCAAGATATGGCTGCGAATACCCAGAAATTAAAACTGAATGTCTATAATTTCATCTCATATTCATTGTTTTCAAATCCAATGTGCTGGAGTCAGAGGCAAAAGTAGAAAAATATGTTAATGCCCAAATACTACACTGTGTAAGTCTGTAGATGTAACAGTGTGTGTCTGTGCAGATATGTATAGTATACATGTGTGAGTGTGTGGCTCTACATTGTGAGAGGGCTTGTGCTCTTTGGGTGAATATGTTAGAGCCTGCATGTGTGAGTTTGGATGAATGTGTGTACTTAGCTCATTTTTAGAGTGTGTCTGTGTGAATGTGTGATGCTGCAAACACGCGTCTGTCCTACGTGAGGTTGTGAAACGATGCGGTTAATGCATATGGAGTGTAAATGTGAGAGTGCACATCTGTGTGTGTGTATGTGTGCGAATGTATCCGAGATGTTTGAGAGTGTGTAATTGTTTTGTTTTTTTATGAGTGGCCGATCTTTCTCTGTGAACATGTGCCAGTGTGTGAATGTGTTGCGAGCATGTGTGTGTACGTGAGAGAGACAGCGCGTGTGTGTGTGTGAAAGAGAGAGAAGGTGTGTGTTTAAGTGTAAATAAGTGAGTGTATGAGTGCTTGAGTGTACTGTTGTGAATGTGTGTGTTTGTGTGTGCATTGCGGTGTCCCCAGAGGCACCATCGTGCTGTAGGGCTCCCCCCTTTCCTGCGCTCTGCACCCCTGCCCCTCATGTGGTAAGCCTGGCGGATCGCACATTGGCCTACACAGCCGCACACAGGCCAAATACACCCCAATAATCCCCCAACACATTCATTCGGAGTACCGTCATCGCCAACATCGATGGACTGCCGTAAGCATAAGTGTGGATGTGTGTGTGTGTGGGAGAAATTGTTTGTGTGTACGTGTGTTTGAGTATATCTGTGAGTGAGTGAGTGTACACTTGTGTTTGCGTTTGTGTGCGTGTGTGTGCGTGCGCTTGTGTGTGTTCATGTGCATGTGTGTTTGACTGTACAGTGTGTATATTTCAGTATATTTGTGTGTGGTGTTTGAGTGTACACGCACATGTTCCTGTGTGTGTGCTTGTGTGTGTGTGTTTGACAGCACACACGACACAATGTGTATATGTGTGTGTGTTTGAGTGTACATGTGCGTGTTCGTGTGTGTGCGTTTGTGTGTGTGTGTGTGTGTTTGACAGCACGCACGAGACGGCGCGTGTATTAACGTGCAGTCCTGAGACGGACCGGGCCCGTGTACCCAGCAGTGCTGATCCGCTGGAGAGCCGAGCAGAGCTGGCAGCGCAGTTTCCCCTGCAGTCACCAGGCTGAGGGGTGGTCTGGCTCTCTCTACCTCTGCCTGTCTGTGGTTAGTCCACATGCTTCTCTCTCTCTCTCTCTCTCGCTGCAGAGGGAGGGAGGGACGTGCGTGGGGGTGGGGGTGGGGTGTTGAGGCCCTCCGAGGGAGCAGGGGACACTGCGTTTGCTTAGCCTGGCTCGGGCAGGGCTATCGACAGCACAGAATACACCAAAAAAAAGAACCGATAAACAAAGCGCTTTGCTTCAAACGCACGCGGAAAAAAAGCGCCTTAACGCAGACGGGACACGACAGACATCGACGGGCAAACGCGTAATTATAGGCCTCTCTCGCCGAAAGCGTGCGGTCGCCCCGGCGTGTTTACGGTAGTCCTACCCAGAGACGATTCACCTACGCTTAAACACCGCTCGTCGAAAAACCCGACGGTCCCTTTCCTCCGGTATTAAATCTGATTCGCAGTTCTTTTTCTGAGAATAACAAAAGACAGCTGTCCACGGGTGGGTGGGGGGTGGTGGTGGGGGGGGGGACTCAAATCCACTGGCTGTAGTTTGGAGATAGCAGAAAACAGTGCGTTAATCTGAAGGTGGTTTTGATGCAGTGCACAGCATCCTCGCCCCCTCGCCCGCGACTCAGAAAGAAAAACTATCTGAGCCCACCCTCTGAGTATCGGTAAAACACCAAAAATCATTTAGGGGGGAAGTGTGGAGGGATGGATGGCCTTCTGATGGATGTCAGAAAATCTTCCACCAACAGGATTTTCAGGACGCTGTACTACATTGTGAATGCATGTACACTCACCGAGCAATTTATTAGGTATTTATGAGACTTATTTTTTAGTCTTCTACTGCTGTAGCCTATCCCCTTAGTGTGTTCAGAGATGCTCTTCTGCATACCACTGTTGTAATGTGTAGTTATTTGAGTTAATGTTGCCTTCCTGTCAGCTTTAACCAGTCTGGCCATTCATTGCACCATTCTGTGAAAACTCTAGAGACTAGTGTGTGTGAAAATCCCTGGAGATTAGCAAACAGATTTTTTCAGAGATACTCAAACCACCCTGTCTGCCACCAACAAGCATTCCACGGTCAAAGAGAGATCGGTCTTCTGCTGCTGTAGTCCATCCACTTCAAGTTTCGATGTGTTGTGTGTTCAGAGATGCTCTACTGCATACTGTTGTAACACCTGGTGATTTGAGTTACCGTTGCCTTCCTGTCAGCTTGAACCAGCCATTCTCCTCTGACCTCTCTCATTAACAAGATGTTTCCCCCATAGAACTGCAGCACATTGGATGTTTTTTGTACCATTCTCTGTAAACATTAGAGATTGTGTGCGAATCCCATAAAATCAGCGGTTTCTGAGATACTCGAACAACCCCGCCGGTCCCCAACAATAATTTCACAGTCAAAGCCACTTAAATCACATTTTTACCCATTCTGATGTTGATCTGAGCAACAGCTGAACCTCTTGACTATCTCTGCATACTTTTATGCATTGAGTTGCTGCCACGCGATTGGCTGATTAGGTATTTCTATTATCGACGTACAGGTCTACCTAATAAACTGGTCACCGAGTGTGAGATTTCCAGTAAATGGAAATATGTTGTCTTTACGTGAGGGCTTGTAAAAGGTACCTCCAGCAAAATCCATTCTATTCCTGACAGCTCTGCTGGTAATTACACACCATTACGCAGTTTGGTAGCCCTGCGGTCGGCCTGTTCCGAACCAAGCCGGCTGCAGATAGGTGGCCTATCTGCGTTATGATATGGTTTTAAAACAAAGGCCTCTATCGGTGCGAGTGAGGCCGGCTGCACAGTGGGGGGAGAAAGAGTAGTGGAGATACAAAGCACTCCACTGCAAATTCAAATCAAACCAGAACAACTTAAATAATAGATACTACGCACACATCTTAACTCACCGAGGAGCACAGATACCGAACGCTCAAATTCCACTCACGGACCGAAGTCTGTGGTCTGAACGCTCGTCTGAGAAAGTTAAGCGCACCACACACTCACACACACACACACACACATCACTGTGTACATAATATATCACAGAACAGAGCAGACCAAAGACAAGACAATAAACACCAAAACACCAAATGTGTCGTTCTACAAAGCATGTAGCCCAGGGACTACATATGGAAATTAGCCTTCCTGGCTTGCTGTAGGGCATTTACAGAGATGTTATTAATGTGCGCTGCCCCTGTCGAATAAACTAATGCGTTAAATTAAATTAAATTAAATTAAATTACGAGAAGAGGCAAGAGAAGAGGCCCACAAATGAAGACTCATCCACTCGCTCTGAAGAACGGTCTGAAGTTTTACTCCTAACACTAAATTGACAGCAGTGCCGGACATTATCCGAGCGGTGTAAACCCACGGGAAAAGATCAACAGGGAGACCGTTGATCTTTTGCAGCAGCTACGCATGGAAATGAAGAAGAAAATGAGCATATGACACTTCCAGAGACTTTGTTCAGAGGTCTTTATGCATGGCTACAGGTGGCACATTATGCTTGAGATAATACACGCACAATTCCCACTCAGGTGGCTTTTGAGCTAAATTCCCAGTGCAGTTCTGAATGCTATCCAGCAGCTTTCCGTAAGCTGCGTTTCCCAGGAATTAGTTCCTCCTTTCCATGTCATTAACCGTGATTACATTTAGTCTTCTCTTCACACCGGATTTTGACCGTTTTTCTACTGTCCGAAACAAACCGAGGCCAAACTGAGAGCGAGTGCTTACCTGTCCTTACCTGTCTGTCCCTCCTCAGTCAGTATATCCCCTGAACTCCTCTCTGTTCCACCTGATGACACCTCCACCCGTCTCACTGCTTTCACCTTCACACACAGCAAAACATACGAGTGTAAAATCAACTCTAACAGTGTTAAATCAACGCTAACAGTCCAAAGGGCACACTTCAGAAGTACTCTATCATTGAAGAATTTGCTGCGCATCTTGTCCATAAGACACAGTCTTACATAACAAAGATATTTTTTCTCATCCATTATATTGGCCTTCTTGATCTGTCATTTTTTGTGACAATAGAAGGCTGTTATCATGATATTTTAAGTCTATTGGATGAAAAAAAACATGCAGTGAAATTAATTTTAAAAACATAATTTATATTATTTTTGCAGTATAGAATATATAGTTCTTCAGATTAAGACCAGAGACTCATGTCCCCTATGGGGGACACAAATTAATTGCTGGGTCTTAGGTTCTTCATTTCAACATCTTTGACAAGTAAAAATCCCTTTGAGTTAACAAACCACAAAATCTATCTGCATCGGTTGGTCTTTCTGATACAGCGCCTCAATATCCTGACCCGATCGTCTAGTGTACACCTACCTACCCAAACACTCCTTCCTTCAAACAGTTTCTCTCAAATGAATTCAACCCACTTTTCCTCGTACACTGCCAACCAGGTTCGTGCCAGTAGAGCATCGCCTTACGTTTCCAGATCTGCGCGTTCCACCGTGCCCGCTGCGACGGCGTCGAGCGTTCGTCTCGCCCTCGCGATCGCACGTCCCATGGCTTACTCAGCAACGCGTCGCCGCGGTGACGTGGCTCGCACCCTCATCTCCCGCGTGTGGGTCTGCGGCTCCCCTGGGTTCCCCAGGGCAAATCTGACCTTTTACACTCATCCTCTACCGCCTCGACCCGCTTTCATTAGCCGCGCCACGTCCACCCAAACCCCCCCGTCATAAGTGTACACTTTGCTTGATGACATCACGCCGTGCCCACTCCCGGTTGGCTGGGAGTGGGCGGCGGGGAGACTGGAAGGTCACACTGCAGCGTTATCATTTCGTGCCATTACCCAGAGTGCAGTGCGCACGACGGAATTCGCCGTTCGGTTCGTACCCGCTGCAGGACTCCGCCGACTATTTATAAAGCTCTTTCTTTGCCGTTCACCGCACACATCTGAGTCACCTGTAGGGAGGGATTTTGCAGCAGTCCCATTAGTGTTTTTTATTGCAGTTTTTAAATTACAGTTTAGACCTAGTAAACAAAAACTGTATTGACGCCGGGCATCCATCAACGTATGTGCGCGTGGAGAGCTGGGATACCTGCTGGTAATGGAAATAGGTTTTCTCTGTTCCTCTGTCGCCTGCCACCCGCTACTTTCGAACCCTAATTTCTAACCTTGGTGTAGAACTTCTGTAAGTAATTGCTTAAATAGTTTTCGCAAATGGTTCTCAAGACGAATAAGTGTGCCGTGTATTCACTTTGTGTATATTTTCAGGCTATAGCATCTACCCCTGTTTCATTATTTTCTATCTGCTTTGCCCATACATTTGGTAGCTACATTTTCAGATACCTGAACAAGCAAGGGAACAAACAAACAGGTTGTGAATAAAACTTGTCAATTATTTTTTCAGCATACAGAGAGTATAAAGCCACTAAATAGGCCTGCTTGGCTATAATAATTATAGTTCATAATTATTGTTTGTATTTGGTTTAATGCTCTTCCTTTATATAATGTGGTGAAACCTGCTGGAGCTTTTACGTGTAATTCTGACAACAGTGTATGCACTCAGAAATACAGGTACAAAAAGTGCCCAAAAAGCCAAATGCTTGTCCCTGGGGTGGTACCCTATAGGGACATAAAACTGTACCCCTAGCCAGCAATATATAATTCAACTGCAGCCTTTTTGCTTGGAAAATCCACTCATTTGTACCCAAAGAGAACATTGCTGTACTTTCAGGGTACATTTGGGAGATTTGATCCTTGAAGAACACAAATGTACCCCACTCTCACCCTTTTGAGAGCGTGGCGGCTCATGCACTGATCTTCAGAACAGTTCACAGATCTTTCTGACCTTTAGTCCGATGCGCTGATCTTTAGGCCGATGCACTAACCTTTAGATCAGCGCACCGTTCTTTCCACCAGTCATTGTTCTTTAGACCATTGCACTGATCTTTAGACCAATGCACTGATCTTTAGACCAATGCACTGAACTTTACACCAATGCACTGATATTTAGACCAGCTCGGTGACCTGTAGACTGGCGGTTCTGTGCATCTCTGTGAAAAATAGCATCAGTAAAGCTGAAAAACCAGCGCACCCAGACTGTGTTTTGCGTCCCTCTCTGTACATTACATTACATTACGTGGCATTTAGCAGACGCTCTTATCCAGAGCGACGTACAACAAAGTGCAAATCAATCACAAGAACAAGTGCAAAAGTAGACCTGAGAGGACAGTACAGTTCCGAGTCCTAGTGTAAACATACAGAAATTCAGAACCCTTGAAGAGTACAATCAGCTTTCAAACTAGCATACCACTGTTGGCAGCTAGAATACAACAACAGCCAATAAAAACAACAATACCTATACAAGTAACGATATCTATACATAAGTGCCATTACGGTCTAAGGCTAATCACAGTGATTGTGAGTTGGGGAGGGAAAGGTGTAGCCTGAAGAGATGGGTCTTTACCTTCAAACTATCCAAGTAAACATCATCATCGCCAGATAGAAGATCCACAGAGTGTTCGCTCTCTCTCTCTCGAGGAAGCAGAGGGCGAGCAAGCAATTTGAGTCTCAACTTCATTGTTATTCATCCTCACAGTTACGGCGGAAATGACTGGTCTAATTTTCGAGCTACAATGTGTGTTTATGTGTTAGAGCCATGCATACGGTCAGGGAATAATATAATTTAAGGAAATTTAAAAGGGAGCTGGGGACTAAATAATCTGCGTTGTGGGCACTCGAGGTCTTATTGGCCCGCCATGTCTGTGTATTTATCGCGTGGTTTATCGCACGGCAAATTGCGTGGTCTTTTTCTCAATCAAAACGCGCGAGGAAAGAGTTAAACGTAAATGTTTTGAAGCTAAAGTGAAATCAGCGTGCCGTGTTATGACTCCGGAGACGGAGAAGAAATGAGATTCCCGGTTTCATGGCGGTTAGAGAACGCGCACGCGTCTCCGTCTTCGTTTATTTTAGTCATTCGGCGTCGCCTTCTCGCTGCCATTTGAAAATGACTTTCAGTGCTTCTTAGGGTGAATTTACTGGCAGCGCTCGCGCCGCCGTTCTCCAGCTGTCACTCATTCTAATTTCTGCCTCGGTTTTTTCTTCTTCTTCTTCTTCTTCTTCTTCTTCTTCTTCTTCTTGTTCTAGCGCTAGAAAAAAATGAAGACACCAGAAAATACAAGGCCAGATTAGGTCAGTTAGTTTCATAACCATTGCGTGACCTCTTTACTTTCCTTTTCTCTCTCTGTCCCTCTCACCCTTTCTCTCTCTCTCTCTCTCTCTCTCGCTCTCTCTCTCTCTCTACCTCTATCGTTTGCTCCCTCTTCCTTATATCTGCCCTTATCACCGTTTACTTTGCCCTCAATGCCCCACACCCATCCTTCCCCATCTTTACTCTTTCTTCCTCATTCTTTCTCTCACACACATACACACATGCAGTGTCTCTCTTTCCCCCACCTCTCTCTTACACACATACACACTCTATGTCTCTCTCTCTCTCTCTCTCTCTCTCTCTCTCTCTCTCTCTTACTCACACACTATTTCTCTCACAAACATACACACTGTATCTCCCTCTCACACACACAAACAGTATGTCTCTTCCCTCTCTTTTTCTCACTGACACACATGCTCACTCTCTCCCTTTCTCACAGTGTCTCTCTCTTTCTCCCTCTCTCTTACTCACACACTATTTCTTTCACAAACATACACACTGTATCTCCCTCTCTCTTTTCCCCCTCTCTCTCCCTCTCTTCCTCTCAGACACATACTGTATCTCTCTCTCACTCTCACACACACATACACACTGTATCTCCCTCTCTCTTTTCCCCCTCTCTCTGTCCCTCTCTTCCTTCTCAGACACACACTGTATCTCTATCTCCCTCTTTCTCTGTCTCCCCTCTCTCTCTCCCCCTCTCTCACAGGGAGGCTGGAGTCCCACTGCAGGCGGACTGCCTCTGGGTTCAGGGAAACTGCAGTCCCAGTTTGAATCGGAGAGACACTGCCACTCTCTGTCTCCTCTCCTCGCCCAGAGGACCTCCTCACCCAGAGGACCCACGTCCAGCTCCGCTGTAAGACATGAGAACAGCCCAGAGCCCCATCTACAGCCACCCAGGACCTACACCCAGGAATCCAGCTCCGCTGTTAGACATGAGAACAGCCCAGAGCCCTGTCCACAGCCACCCAGGACCCATACAACACCAGCAGAGAGACAGAGCCCTTGAGCCAGCACTGCAGCACCTACCTGCTCATAATATCTATGGAGAATCTGTACACTCTGCAGATTATCTCCACAAGCACACATGCTCACATAAACACACAGACATACACAAACACCCCTACACACATACACAAAAGCATACACACACACACATACACATGCTCACACAAACACACAGACATACACACACACACCCCTACACACATACACACAGACATACACACACACACCCCTACACACATACACAAAAGCATACACACACACACACATACATATGCACACACAAACATACACGCACACACATACATACATATATACGCATACACACACAAACATACACGCACAGACAAACATACATATATACACACACACAAAAACACACATATAAGCATGCATGCACATACACATGGACACATACATACACACTCACACACATTCACCCACACACACATAAACATGCACAATCATGCACTTGCACATACACACACACATACACATGAATATGTAAATAAACCTTTTTTTTGGATCTCCCACCTGTAACGTTCAGCAATGAGCTAAATTAATGATATTTCAAAACATGGATAAGAAAAGTTGAAAAGCACAGAGCACTACAGAAGAGCTGCAAGCACATTTTTCAGAAAAAAGTTTGATTTACAGTAAAAAAAAAAAAAAAAAGGATCCAGTAAGAGGAGACAGAAAAGCATCTTCGCATCTGACACAGTCAGCACCAATATAAGATTTATACAGCCTCCCTGGTACACATGATAGATATATGAAATATATATGTGTATGAGTGTGTGAGAGAGACTGTGTTTGTGTGGGTGTAATGTATATGTGTGTATGTATGTGTGGGTGGGAGTGTGTATGTCTGTGTGTGTGTGTGTGTGTGCATGTGTGTAAGCATGGGTGTGTGTGTGTGTGTGTGTGTGAGAGAGAGAGAACGTGGGCATATGTCCATGTGTGTATGTGTGTGGGTGGGAGAGTGTGAATGTTTGGGCGATCGTGTGTGTATGCTTGTGAGTGTATGTACGGGGGTGTGTGTGTTTGTATGTTTGTGTGTGTTTGTGTGTGTGTGTGTGCGCATGCATGTGAGCGTGTGTACATATGCAAGCGTGTTTGTGCAAGTCACACAGGTCCGTGTTTGCGTAAGTGAGGATGTGGCGTGTGGCTGTGTTCTCTATACAAGCCGTCTAACCAGCAGAGAGAAGAAGAAGGAGGAGAGGGAGGGGGAGGAGGGGGAGGAGGGGGGGTGAGAGAGGGGGGAAGAGAGGGGGGGGCTGGGAAGGAGAAAGGAGCATTAGCATTAGCATTCACGGGCTGTAATTATGTGTAATTTTCCAACAGCACTGAAATTAGAGCCCATACAAAACACGGGGCAAAATGACTGGCAGGATTAGCTTTTCATTGGCACACGCGGTGTGAAGGAAGAGGCGGGGGGGTAAAACCCGCCCGGCAACATCAGAAATGCAAATATTGACAAACAGAGGCGTCCGGAAACCCGGGGCGTGTGACAGGTGAAGTGCACCTTGAGTGAAACGCTGCCGCAGATGATACAAAACCGTCAAGATACTCAGCTCCTGCGCTCCCTCCCATCCTCTCTGCTTCTCAGACACAGGGAGGGCCCCGGTTGGTGAGAAGAGTTTTCAGGGACGTTGGACCCAGGCACAGACTGTCTGTTTCCACAGTGCTGTAGCTGGTTAGAAGGTGCATGGATCCGGAATGTTCTGGCACAAGCGGAATGGAATTTTCAGTGGTGAGAAGAACACGGAACACAGAGCTGAGTATCTCATGGATCTGTACAATCCTAGCTCCAGGATTTTGGGGGCCCTAAACCAGAAAAAACCCTGGGGGATGGGGAAGAGGGGCAGGAACAATAGCTATTACAAAAAAAAAAACCTATTTGCACCCGGGGAATACTGCATGATTAACATATATTAAAATAACTAAAAACATAAATTGTGTGGATGGTTGTGGCCTTAAACGACCACAGGGCGTGTTTATGCCAGCAGCCAGCTCTGCTGGCAGTGTTACAGAGTCAGTGTCGAGTCAGTGTCAAGTCAGTATAGAGTCAATGTAGTCAGAGTGTAGTCAGTGAGGAGTCAATGTGGAGTCAGTGTAGTGTCAGTGTCAAGTGAATACAGAGTCAGTGTAGAGTCAATGAAGGTTATGATGGGGGAGATACTTGTGGTTGGCCTGTAGCATAGTGGTTAAGGTAAATGACTGGAACACGCAAGGTCGGCGGTTCTAATCCTGGCGTAGCCACAATAAGATCCCCACAGCCATTGGGCCCTTGAGCAAGGCCCTTAACCCTGCATTGTTCCAGGGGAGGACTGTCTCCCGCTTAGTCTAATCAACTGTACGTCGCTCTGGATAAGAGCGTCTGCCAAAAGCCAATAATGTAATGTAATGGTCGCAAATACTGAGTGGGTGTGGCCAGGGGACCTGGGATCAAATGCAGAAGGACTCCTCCCATCTCCACCAAGCAGTCCTGTAGCCACTCCCATCCACCCGGCCAGGATGAGCTTCTGTTAAGAGGGTGTTTGCAGCAGCAGTCTAAATAAAGGAACTCCCCGTAAAATGAAAGTCTCGGGACCATAACCACGTAAATCTGTGAAAATCCACCCCGGCGTGTCTGCGGATCCACTGTAGTATTTAGAGAGCGGTTCATAGATAAGCAAATTAGCATGCAAATGAGTCCCTTAAAAACAGGAAGAAAAAAAAAAAAGAAATCAGGGGAATCTTTTTTTTTTGTGTTGTTTTTTTTTTTTTTTTAAAGGCACTTTGAATGTATGAATCCCTGCAAATTAAAAGCGCGAGGAACGGGTAATTAACGGGGGCCTGGCCTGATAGGGCGCGCGTCAGTCCTCCGACGCTCACGCGCGCTTGGAGGAGGTGATGTTTTCAATGACATCTGGGCTGGAGTCATTAAAGCAGTGCTGGGTAAATAATCCCATCAAAGGGGAACAACATATCAACCTCTGTTTAATCCCTAATTACCCTAGCTCCTCCCCTGAAATTCCACCCCCCCCCCCCCCCCCCTGAGTTTGCGTTAATTAACAGGCTGCTAACGACACCGGGTCTCGTGTCGCACGCGGCAGCTGAAAAGCAATACTCTGCAGTATTCCATCCGCAGGGAGAACCGTCTGCTCTCTGCCACACACCCGCCACAAACAAACACCCTCACGTTATACTCCTGTGCATTTAAAAAACAATGACGTGAAGTACTGGTCCTATGTAGCGTTGTCATATTGAACTGGTGAGGTCTCGAAAAGGAAAAGTACCGGGCGTGCTTCAAGGGCATCAAAGCACACAGCATGGTGATGTATTTGAGTATTTTCAGCAGCTATTGTTCGTATTCGGCCGCGATGTGTTGGTCAGCAGCATTTATTATATGTTCTAGCACATGGAATAAATTATCTTTAACATCCATGTGAGTGCCTTGGAACCTCTTTCTTTTCAGTATGATTACACAGTCTTGCTTTTTTAAGGAATAGTGCTGTACCACACACGAATACAATTTATAATTTGAAGGAACATACTGCAGTAAATAAAAGCATGTTCTTTAAGAAAACTAAAAATTGCACGTTTACATTTGGAGATCATTTGTGATATACACTCAGTGAGCACATTATTTGGTATTTATTAGACGTATTGGTCTTCTGCTGCTGTAGCGTTGTGTGTTCAGAGATGCTCTCCTGCATGCCACTGTTGTAATGTGTGGTTATTCACGTTACTGTCACCTTCCTGTCAGCTTTGATCAGTCTGGCCATTCTCCTCTGACCTCTCTCATGAACAAGTTTTTTTTCCCACAGAACTGCTGCTCACTGGATGTTTTTTGTTTTTTGAACCATTCTCTGCTGGGACTCAGGGACTGTTGAGTGTGAAAATCCCAGGAGATCACCAGTTTCTGAGATACTCACACCTGGCACCAACAATCATTCCATGGTCAAAGTCACTTCGATCATATTTATTCCCCATTCTGACATTTGGTCTAAAAAACAGCTGAACCTCTTGACCATTTCTGCATGCTTTTATGCATTTAGTTGCTGCCACATGATTGTCTGATTAAATATCTGCATTAACAAACACGGTGTATGGGTAGCACTGCCGCCTCACAGCAAGGAGGTCCTGGGTTCGAATCCCTGTCGGCCGGGGCCTCTCTGTGCGGAGTTTGCATGTTCTCCCCGTGTTTTGCGTGGGTTTCCTCCAGGTATTCCGGTTTCCTCCCACAGTCCAAAGACATGCAGGTTAGGCTGATTGGAGAGTCTAAATTGCCCGTGGGTATGAGTGTGTGAGTGAATGGTGTGTGTGCCCTGCGATGGACTGGCGACCAGTCCAGGGTGTATTCCTGCCTTTCGCCCAATGTATGCTGGGATAGGCTCCAGCGACCCTGTGACCCTCCTCAGGATAAGCGGGTTAGGATAATGAATGAATGAATGAAACACAGTGTACAGGTCTACCTAATAAAGTGTTATTTTTCTGTGTTGACTGTAACCCCCATACTCTGCAACAGAATGTAACTGGTATACAATACTTTATATGTGCTTTATTGATCCTGCAATACCTGTTAGTGAAGAACTGTGTCACCCTCTCTCAAAGTCAACCCTCTTAGCCCTGAATCACATCCATCTTGAGACATCCATACTTTCTATCCATTGTATCTGTACGGTTACACCACTGTCTTTCTCTCAGTTCTCACTTATTACACGCATGCATATTTCATTAAGTACTCCAACTAATTTTGCTGATTGCTTTCCCAAGATGGATAGTTCAGTTTCGTGAATGGGCAGGAGGGGGTCTGGGGAGACTTGCTTCTGTGTGAGGGCACTGGGGAAAGGATGGGATAAAGTGTTTTGAAAAAAAAAGCAAAAAAAAAACGCAAAAGGCAGTAAAAGGTTATTCCTCGGCCAGGATAGGATCAAACTGCCAGCCCAGCAGCCAGATTGTCGAGTCGCGAATTACGAGGTACACCTTGTCGTGCGGCACGTCGTCTTGAGGTTACTGTCAGTCCTCGAGGCCTCAGAAACGGCTCGGCCATCTGTGAGTCTCCGCCGGCTCCAGGAGCGCAGACTGAGCTGGCCGAGCTGTTGGACGCAGGTTCTTTGGGAACGGTTCCACGCGATCTACTAAGTCTCCGGTTTGGTCTGTCGTCCCGGCAACAACAGACTGGCAGATCCCAGGGAGGCTCCGTACATTGTTTACAACACTAAATAATTTCTGTCCACAGCTGAACGGAAATTATTGCCGTTTTCAAATTTGTTATTTGTTGTCGATTTTAATATTCATAGCCAGTTGCCTCCTTCACTCGGTAATTGTGAATCCTATTTCTGTTTTACATCGAAAATGTATTCAATTTACAAAAGACAGAGGCGATATTAACAGTGAAAAACACACACGCACGCACACACAAAGCTAGCAATTAAAGGCTTTAATCCTATATGTTTATTTGAGCATAATAAGGCTTATATCTCACTGTAATTGTGTAAAGTCTCTCAAGATATTTTGTTACTTTTGGGAATTCTCAGAATGCTGAAGCATCTAAATAAAAGATATTTAGTTTTAAAAAGTCACAATTACCTGGAGCCATTTTGAATCAGAAAAACGGATTATCCACTTTGCCAAATGCCATTTGAAAGCTTCCATAATTTAGTGTAGTGAGTGAACAGACTCGTATTTCTTAAGCATAGAGAACATATTGCTGTCCGCGCTGACACAGTACCAGGAAAGGTGGACATACCTCAGTTAAAGTTGTGCAAGGACATTAAATGGACCCCTTGGCTAAATATTAGAGGCCTTTAAAAAATTTTAAAAAAAAGGTAAAATATAGAGAGAATATATTCCTCAATGTCTGTCAAGACAAGTCATACAACTTCAACAATGTTCTTTATTTGCTTACTTCATATGTACAATAAAACATTTAAACATAGGCCTACTATCCATTCAGGAGTGTGGGGATTATATTGTGTGTTATTTGTACGTCACGGTTAGCTTTAGTGTGTGCTGCTTTTACATTCGAGATTGAAGCAAGGCTATTTGTACAATTCTCAAAACAACTAATGTCTTTTTATTGATCCGTGTTAACGTTTTACGTCGCCGGGTGCTGTGAAGCGCAGAGTATTGAATTTGAACACATTTCGCATTTTTAACACACGTCATCTTTACCGTTAAATTAGAATGATGGATGATATTTTGTAGGCCCAACTAAATGATCCCAAAAAAGGTCTGCATCCACCAAGGTGGGCCTTTCCGAGCCGAATCTTAGAGCATCAGCTCAGAATCATGGTGTAAAATCCAGCTATGACCAGCTTGAAATACCAGCCGCCAGCTGTTTCAAAAGAATATCTTGAGCTGGTCAAACTGGTCAACCACCAACCAGCCGGAAGTGTTACCTTTACGGATCTTCCCTGGGTTATTTTTCCCCTCGGTTAAACTCAGAGTTCAAACACGAGGGACTTTCATCTGACCTGCCAGAAACCGCGGGCAGCCCGTGTCCTACGACGACTCGCAAAACTTTCAGCGCAACCAATGAGTGCATTTTTGAGGCGTCGCAAAAAAAAAAGTTATTGTTACTCAGCAGGGAAGCGCGGTGTTATCTTGCTTCTCGATGTCTGCCTGGGCGGCTCATTATTTCCGAACGGTCAGGACCCTCGTAATGAACTATTTCGCAATCCGGCGTACCCCGCTGTTTAAATCACAGCGGTGAAGATGCGGAATTGGCTGTTTGTGACAGCATCGCTCCAACTTTTGCTTTTCTCGTCTTGATGGATCCTGACAAACCCTGTTGATTTACTGACTGCAGTGCGTTGACCACAGCAATTACAAGAATAGTTTGCATTTCAATGTCATGATTGCCAGTGGAAGCGGGGGGAAAAAACACTAGACGTTGCAACATAATTTATGAACTAAATCATAAAAAGTTCAACATCAACAGGTTTCACTTCCAGATACAGTCGTCAGTCTGTAGTAACTACCATTAAGGCAACTGTTTCAAAGATAAAGTGCACAGAGACATCTATAGATCAGGTCTATATTTTGAAAAGTGGCATGTTCTTCTCAAGCAGTCTTAAGAACTGCATGAGTCCAGCGCAAGAGATTCAGAAATCCCAATGTGTCAGAAACCGCTTTTAACAGGAAGCTTTGGAAGCGCTGAGAAACCACACTGCTGCACGGAATTCCAGGGGGCCTTGAGCTCTGAGAAATGGCTGTCTAATGGTAGGTCTGCAGTTCTGTGTGTGCATGTGTATGTGTGTGTGTGTGTGTGTGTGTGTGTGTGCGTGTGTGTGTGTGTGCGCGTGTGTGTGTGTTTGGACTCCAAAACCTGGCGTTGCCAAGTAGGATATATAACCTTTAGTCTGACTGGCGACCATTGACTTTGTTACAGAGGTACTTCATGTTTCTCCATCTCTGCCCTTTTGAACTCTGACCCCCTCCCACACCCCCACACCCGCCGTTAATGGAGTCTCGTGAAAACGAGAAGGTAAGGGAACAGGAACCGTCCTCGGCTGTGCTGGAAATGATAAACAACCCGCACGCCCCTGCACACATCATTTAAATTCACCTATTTGTTTCCGTTCGGTCTGATTCCGAAGTGGATGCTCAACGCCTTTTGTAGCCGAGGACGCCGTCGTATAAATAGACATCTGCCACAGTCTCGGAAGACTGAATTGTTCTGCGCCTGTACAGTTTCCCAACAACTGCAATCTCTTCCCACTCGTTCGCGCTTTCACTCTGTCCGGGTTTTTGGGACGCTGCCGCCTCCTTTCTTCTGAAATTATTTTTAAAAAAACGGAGGAGAATAAACATTTTTAAGAAGATACAGTCACAGAGATGCGCAGCACTAGGTAGGGAAAATAAGAAGAGATTTCTGTCGTCAGCCCCTTGGCTATTCTCCTGCCCGTTCAGAGACAAAAGCTGAAACGGGAGCTGGCTGATGGCATAAACTCAGTATGCAGCCGTTTAGGGGGTCGCACAGTTTGAGTTTAAAATGGATTTATTTGTTTGGAACACGTTTTCATGGTACAGTATTGATATGTACGTGTCTGCGGCGATTGGTTCCCACAACATTCAGAATCCTACAGCCAGCTCTGGCTGAAGGATTAAACATGGCTGGCTTAAACATTTGCAAGAAACAGATGAACTCAACCAGAAGAGATGTGTTAAATTTTATTGCTTTGGAAAGTGACCCATGAAGCCTTGAATCTGTGACTGCCTTATCTCACTCCTGTCCTGTCCCTGGTGCAAGACATGTTGAAATCAAAAAAATCCATAAAATTACTCACACCAAAGCTTTTTTCTATCCACTTCCTGGAAAAAACTATTTGAATTTAGATTTGACATCATCATGTACCAGTGGGCATGTATGTATCCATAGGCTGCAGTTCTGCTTCCTCCTCCTCGTTTGACATCAGTCGAATCTACTCCCCACCCCCTGAAAACCCCCCCGGAGATTTGTTTCGTTCGCATATATGTCATATTGCGGAAGCTAGTGCTGCCTGTCTTTAACAGAATGAGCCTCTCACATACTTACACTTGTAAGGCTCGTTCTTCCTGGCTGGCTCATTGCTGGTGTGCCTGCCATACCCCTGTGAGTATTTGGCATTATTGGTGAGCAGGAGCTGTTGAAGACAATTTTCTGGTTAATATGGAAATAAACTGACAAATAAACGGGTAAAATGTGGAGCGGTGATGTTCCGGTTACAACACCGCATTCACATGTGTGGTGATCGGTTAATGCAGGACAGCATGGGGCCTGCGCTGGGGCTGTTTCTACAGAGAGAGAGAGAGCGAGAGAGAGAGAGAGAGAGAGAGGGAGAGAGAGAGAGAGGGGCAGAGGGAGAGAGAGAGAGGGGGGGAGAGACAGAGAGAGATGGAGAGAGAGAGAGAGAGAGAGAGGGGCAGAGGGAGAGAGAGAGAGAGGGGGGCAGCAGAGGGAGAGACAGAGAGAGAGAGGGAGAGAGACAGGGAGAGGGAGAGAGACAGAGGGGGAGAGAGAGAGGGAGAGGGAGAGAGAGAGAGAGAGAGAGAGGGAGATAGAGAGAGGGACAGAGGGAGATAGAGAGAGGGGGAGAGACAGAGAGATGGGGAGAGAGAGGGAGAGACAGGGAGAGGGGGAGAGAGACAGAGAGATGGAGAGAGAGAGAGACAGAGGGGGAGAGAGAGAGGGATAGGGAGAGGGAGAGAGAGATGGAGACAGAGTTAGGGAGATGGGAAGAAAGCTAGAGGGGGAGAAACGAGGAGGCGAGAGAGGAAGACAAAATAGAGAGAGTGTGAGGGAGAAGGAAAACAATGGAGATTGGAGAAAGACAGAAGGGGATAGAAAACAAGGCGGAAGGAGGAGGAGAGAGTGAAAGAGAGAGAGAGGGAGAGAGAGAGAGAGAGAGAGAGAGAGAGAGAAAGGGATCCCACAGGACTGCCGCTCCCGTTCACACCCTCTCACTCCTAATCTACCGTGAGCCCCGGATCCGTGTGGGTCATAATCTCTACTCTCTCCCCGTTCCCCAGGCACCTCCCCCTCCCCTCCCCACAGCAACCAACCACCACTGCCACCACCCCCGCCCTCCTCCTCCTCCTCCCCCCATCCCCCACTCGCTCCCTCGCTCGGGTAATTGGACGAAGCGCTAGCAGTCCTGGGAGCATGTGTCATTTTTGTCCCGAGCCCTGGGAAACACATTCAATTAAAACGGGAGACCTCGGGAGACGGCCGTCTGACTGCGCCCTGGCTGGGCTACCTCGACTCTCCGCCGCTTTCCTTTGTTCCCGCTAGTTCCTCCTCGCTCTCGCCAACCCTGCGCCAGCGCGGCAGTTCAGCAATTACACCCCCCGAATGCGGGGAGGTTCGCACCGGTCCGGCCGTGGAGTGGAGGCTGGACGGGCTGCGAGAGAGTGTTCGCTAATTAACGAGGCGCGACGCGATCCGCCAATGACTTAGTTTAAGGTTACTGAAAGGTACTTCACAAACACGCATTAAACAGTGCGACGCGTATATTTACAAGCCATTTATGTATGTATATGTGTCCAATTATGGCTTTGAGGATACCGCAATTAATCATAATTGGAGGTTGGGAAGTGCCGGGTTAATGATGCCGCATTCATATTCACGTTGATCGACGGGGCTTCCGAGGTATGGAAGCCTGCGGAGATGCCGTTGATAGACTCTCCGCCACAGAGCGAGCGGTGTTTCTCTGAAGCCCAATCAAAAAGGACTCTGAAGAAGTCGTTTGCGTAACAGCAGCGGTTAACGTTCAACATTCAACATTCTGTTCTGAGCAGTTTGACATTACATCTAATCGGCGAAATACACGGAGCAGGGGACGACTGTGCATGTACGTGTGTCTGTGTGCAGACAAAGTACGAAAAGTGCCTAAAAAGGTACAAATGCTTGTACAAGTACTCTATAGGTACATGCAATTGTACCCCTAGCCAGCAATCTATCATTAATTTGTACCTTTGCTTGCTCATTTGCACCCAAAGAGAACATTACAGTACATTCAGAATACATTTGGGAAATTTGATTCCTTGAAGAACCAAAATGTACCTCCACTGTCACTTTATTTCTGAGAGTGTGCCTGTGTGTGTGTGTGTGTGTGTGTGTGTGTGTGTGTGTGTGTGTGTGGGTGTGTGTCTCTCTTTAGCCACAGCCAAGTGATATATATGCAGGCCGCATCTACTGTTTGTACTTAGGCAAAATAGATGGTATTGCTTGTCTGCGGAACATCTATCATTTTAGCCTGTGATTAATCGCTGTCCTGGGGACGGCTGCTGCTTAGAAAAATGCTGAAAGAGAAATAAACGAGAGCGTACCTGGGTGAGGGAGCTGGGCTGTGAGGAGGCGGGGGTGGGGGGAGCGGGGGTTTAAGAGCCTCAGAGCTGGGTTCAAACGGCTCAGTATAAGGATGCTTTTTTAAAATGGCAGCCGGGCTGTTGGTTGGTGGGTTGTGGCCTGTTTTGCACGAGCAGCCTTTCCGTCTGCCCAAGTACGGCGGTAACCTTCCGGGGCTTTCCGGCTGACCTTGGGCTCGAGCGGCGTTCTCATGTACCGAGCGGCTAAAATAAGCCAGTGATGTCACCACCACCCCCTCCCCCACCCCCACCCCCCCCTCCCCTACCGAAAAGGTACAAGGTGCAAGAGATGGGGCGAAGTAGTTTCGCTAGTTATTGATAATGGTTCTGCGTGTCCGATGTTCCGGAGGTGTATTGGGGAAAAATGAGGGAGGGGGCACTTTGAAGGACTCTGACATTCCGAAACGGAAGTCGGCCAAAATCGATAAGAGTCGGTCAAGAGTTTAATTTTCGTCAGGTTTTCCAGAGGTGAAATCACGTGAAATAATCCTTATTTTCCCTGTACAGAATATGTATACATACCATTGAAATGTATTTGTGGCCTGCATAGAGTGTTATAGCAAGTATAGCATTGGAATTAAAAGTGTGTGAGAGAGTGGAGAAAAAACCGTGGAGAAAATTCCGGAGGAATTGATGGGTGAGTGTGCTGAAAAAGAAAAAGCACCATTACATTTGTGCATAAAATATAAATATGAGTGCAAACACAGGCGGGCGGTTTCAGTGAGTCAGAAGGCGTCCAGTTGAAGGTCTTCTTTGTTGTTTTTGTTTTATTGGGGCTCCAGGTTTGCAGTTACACTGGCTGCTCCTCATTTGTCAATCAAAGCGGACTCGTTTCTTCCGAGGCATTTGCATGCGGGGCCAGCCGACCTGGAGGTGAGACGGTTAACGGAAAAACAGAAAGAGACAGAAAAAAAACCGAAAAAAAAAAACCTTGTGACATGACCGGGCGTCTCTCCTCTATTCTCTCCCCTCTCTCCTCCCCTCTGCTCACCTCACTCCTCTCTTTTCTTCCCTCTGTCCTTTCTTCCCTCTCTTCCACCCTCCCCCCCTCCTCTCCTCTCTGTCCTCAGTGTGGCACAAGTTCCTGTTTATTGTCTGACACAGAATTATGTGTGTATGCTAATTAGGAGCCATGCGGATATGTAGGTCACATCAACCTATTTTTCAACACGGCCTCAATCCCCCACACCCTTTCCCCCCCTCCCCCTCTTTCTGACACACGCACCCCACTTCTCCCCTGCAACCCCAGCGCCATCGCACACCCCGCCCCTGCCCCAGCCCCCCTCCCCAGGCACATAGTTCCTCTCCGCTCTCCCCACACACACACACACACACACACACACACCCTTCCCAGTTGGACAGACCCCACCGGAGAGAATTCCTCTCTAGTGCCGGGGTCCTCAGACAACAAAGGACAGATGTACACTGACAGCACGGACTGACCGGAACCGCCAAGACCGTTTCTACAGGTGCTGCCCCAACAAGACGTCCGGCTTTCCGCATTGTTACACATCACATTACATTTCATATAGCATACGCCTTTATCCGGGCTCATTTTTTCCACATTAGACTTATGAAAGTCCTGCAGATTCCTGGAGACGTACCCCAGTGAGCAGACGTCGGTATCTCGATGTAGGTCCAGTGGGGTGGAAATCTGAGATTGAGAGACACTGGGACTGGGGGTTTCACCTGGATATAGCCTGGGTACATCCTAGTAGGCTAGAAACGTTTCATTTTTCAACCAAATATAGCCAGGTTTTCACCTAGATATCTAGGCGTTCAGGTGAAAACCCGGCCATAATTGGTGGAAAAATGAAAGGTTTCTTGCCAACTAGGGCATAGCCAGGCTATATCCAGGTGAAACCTGAGCTAAATTGGGAATAGATTTGTCTGTTTATGTCAAAATGTTTCTTAATCCCACATTGCCAAGCTTTTGCTCACTGGGACATGACTACCTGATTGATGCTCATGTTTAGAGATACAGAGTTATAGAGAGCTACAGAGAGAGAGAGAGAGACCATGGGTCCTTAGTTCCTTCAGTCTGTGGAGTTCAATTTCAAACATAACCCTTTAACCCTTTAATGTGTCAGACCACAAATGTGTGATTAGGAATTCTCCCAACTGAACATTCTAATGCTGATGTAACAATCACTACTGGTAACTGAAAGCAGTGGAGTTCAAGAACACTTGAGTTCTGGAATGTTGGAGCAACATTCCAGAAAACATACTTCTAAAAGGTTTAATGGTCCAGAATTTTAGCCATTGGCATGGGCACTTAGTCAAAATCAGAAAATTGTAAGTAAACCTGGTTTACACCATGACATGCATTGGACAAGAGACAAGCCTCATCTGAGCTTTTAGCAAAACTTGAGTTCTTTTGAAACACCCTCAACATCCTGCACTAGAGTTGCCTTGTGTTTAGGATCACTTTGCTCAACTGTCATCTCCTGGTGTAAATGTTTGAGATGAGTGGGGACATTATGCCCTGTTTATTTTATAGTACATTAGTCATTTTCAGAGCTAATGGGAGATAATAAAGTTTGCCCTTCCAAGCCCCCCTCTCCATTTTAACACTGTCCCAGGGTCGACCTTTCGTGGGACACGGTTGTGTTGCCTGTGAATATCAACAGCTGCTAATGTATACAATAAATGGCTTAGCTTAGCTTAGCTTAGATAGCCGGGGCCATATTCGTAAACCTTGGTACGTTTTGTCTCCTTTCAGATATCAGATGGTAAACAAATCACTCATTTTAAGAAATGTGTTTGATGAAAATAGAAAGCACCTATTTCCCAGCTCGTTTGATTGATTTACATCACATTTGGCTGGCTGGGAATGGTGTCCTGCAGTGTGGGGTGTGGGCGTAGCATCAGCAGGGATGTTTTGGGGAAAGAGGGGGTGGTGATGGCACGGTGAGACCTACACAAGCGGGGGCTGACTAACTGGATGGATGGAAATCTCCTTTAGACCCCCTGATATGAGAGCCCCCTCCTCAGCCTGGAAACAAGCCCACCCTCCTATTAGTGCATTATTACACATGCACACACACACACACACACACACACGCACGCATGCACACACACATGCTCACACTGACTCTGAGAAACACAAATACTGAAATACACACACACGCACACATACACACACACACACACAGGCACACATACACACACGCACACACATGCTCACACTGACTCAGAGATACACAAACACACACACGCACACATGCACACACACACACACGCACAAACACATATACTCAAACACACACGCACACATGCACACACGCACAAACACATATACTCAAACACACACACACACACATGCTCACACTGACTCCGAGATACACATACACACACACATACTCACACTGACTCAGAGATACACACACTCACACATACTAAAACACCCACATATGCACACACACACACACATTCACACATGGACACTCGCACGAACACACACAAACATAGCACATACCCACATATACTGAACACACACGTA